>NC_043962.1:15723571-15808571 GCF_902148855.1 Sphaeramia orbicularis
TGATTCAGGCAACACATAAATTTAAACATCAGAAGATATTTATTCTATAATACGTGAGAGCGAAAGAGTCAAATTCCTTTTTGGTGTGCACAAACTTGGCCAAAAAAGTTGATCCTGATTCTATAGTTTATCAATTCTATGTCTCATTTTTTTTTTTTAATTATTAAATTTCTGTATTTTACCAGATGCAAAAAAACACTTTTGCCGTGTTTCCACTACGTGGTATTGGCTCGACTCGGCCATTTTTTGTTTCCTTCACGAGAAAGGACCTGGAATCTGGTACCCGGTACTAGTTTTTTGGTATCGCCTCCACTGAGGTTCCAGGACTGGGGACCAGATACTAAAAGGTGACATGTAAACACTGCAGACCACTGACTGGTCAGAATCATCTCTGTGACCCGCTATTTTACAAAAAACAGATGCAGAAGTTGACAGTAAATATAACGGTAGGTTAATCCACATGACAGCCTGTAAAACTACACCATGGTTTGTCGAGGAGGTTCAGACGTAAAAATTCAGCATGAGCTTGACGAGACAACACGCAACGAGCGAGTTTATCAGCAACTCTGAGCAGATGACACGGAAGTAACGCACCGCATTGCTATGACGTCCAGGTGCTGTAAAGTCTGTAGTATCCTGTAATGGAAACGGTCTCCAGGAATAGGACCTGGTACCTGAGTCGAGTTGAGCCAAGCCAAGTCGAGCCGATACCACGTAGTGGAAACGCAGCATTAGTTTAGTTTTTATAGTTTGTCTCAAACTTTGAAGTAATAAACAAAAATGCAAAGAAATCACTTACATATGCACTTAAAACATGTCATCACTTATTAACCACTATGCTACTGGTCCAATCTTTCAACCGACTTAATTTCCTCTTTACGACATAAAGTATTCTGAACTTACGGTGTTTCTTTTCTTAACCCTTTCGTGCATGAAATATGAGAACCTTAAGATTTTTTTCCTGACTGTTTTTATTCCTCTTTAGGCATGAAAAAAACAATGCGATTGAAATTTTCTTTAATGAACCTATTTTTCATGGACTTGAAAAAATGTCCACTCAACTGGACATCATGCATTTGATTTTTAAAGCAAAGAAATATGTATTTACTGATACTGTGTGAAAACTATGAAAAACAAACATTTTCATGCTGCTAATCTGATGTTTTCTCACATTTTAACATACTCTAATACTAGTCATTACTCATTTCATGGAGAGAATATGCAAAAAAAACAAAACTTTCTTGTAAAAAAGGAAAAAAACTGTTAATTACAGTCTAATAACAGTTAGCAAATTTTTACACTCAAATATGTTACTCCAGATCAGGTTTATCAACAACAGCCAAGCGACGGTAATGGTATGAATGTCAGTGCATGTGATGATGCATGAGCGTCCACTGTGTTGGCTGATATGGAACTAAAATAACACAATCCATGAATATACAAGAGAACAGCTGTAGAATAGCTGTCCACTGTAGTGACCAGTATGCATGAAAGGGTTAATCAGCTCATTAATTAGGTGGTAAAAACAGCCAGTTGTTTTGCTATAACCTCATCTGAGTCAACTGCTCTTCCTATAGCTTAAAGCGTAGACACAAACTACAGACCTCCAGGTAGGCAGGTGTGGCATGTGGTTAATCTCCACTCAGCCTGTCAATCAAACACCGGGACCACAGGTGAACTCGTGACATCACCACCTGTCCGTGGCGCCGTCACCTGACAACAGGCCTCCCTTGTCTTTTTCACACCCCTCCTCTCACTCTCCCTGTCCTCCTTTTTGCAACTATGTGCACAAATACTCCTTTTACGAAGACTTCAGGTACTAACAATAGACACACCTACAGTTTGTGTGAGTGTGTGTGTGTGTCCCCACCCTTTAAACACAAGATACCAGGAACAGGAATTTCTGAGGCGGCTTCAGACTTTGTTTTCTCGTCGTTTCGTAGCCCCAAAGGCAAGACACTCAAAAAGGATCATAAGGAACTCTCCGCTCAAGTTCTGCCTCTTATTAAAAAAAAAAAAGCGTAAAAAATGCTGTCTGGTGAGTTTCATTAAAGCAGCACCGTCGGAGAAGATACTGCCAGGTAAACAAACCACAGAGAATGTATTTACACCATTTTTCCACACCTTACACCTTGATTATCCATATTACAGCTTGAAACTGTTAATAGTACACAAGGTGGAAATTACAGACCTCAGTGATCGGTCTGTGTTCACAAGATATTCATTACATCGAAGGTGGCAACAGCAAATGATTGTCACATTTTACCATAGACTAAAAAAGAGAAAAAGGGCAAATTTACCAAAGTGTGACTATGAAATCAAAGCCAAAAGAGAGAAGACACCATTTAAGAGATGCAATGAAATTAAAGAAAAAAAAATAAATCAGAAAATCAATTAACTCACCCTGCACTTACAACAGAACAGTGGAGTAAAGTGTATCCTCAGAGGACGACCACTACTTTAGCAATATGCGTGTGAGAGTGAGTGTCCCAGAAGAGCACTATGTTTAGGTTCCTCGCGATCTTCCCAGGCACCAACATTTAGTGACTCAGCTCAGAAACACAACTCGGAGCAGTGAGTCCAGACTCCTCCCTCATTCACTCTCTCACACACACACTCACACACACATATAACCGTATTTAAGTGGCTTTTTAAAAAGTTCAGAGCCGTACATGTGACAACACCAGCGCAACCACATACACAAAATTTCAATGAAGACACTTCACGTAGTCATTTAAGGTATTTGAAGTCCAACAGTCAGGTGCAACAGGATCGGTCGTCATTAGCTTCCTCTCAACTGTTTGCAACAGGATTTCATTTGTTCTAACCTGATTGTGTAATAGCATACACATGAAACCTATTGCAGAGTGTTGTTGCTATTGGAGAGACTTTGTTTGCAGAGCAGCCACAACTTCACGTTGCATATACACTGTAGTTAAACATTAACAAAGGTTCAGTGAAACTCTACGACCTCTACTGATCCTCCAGTTGATCAGTTCTTCCTCCATATGAACATTCAAATAAAAAATCATCTGAGTGAACACATAAAGAGTGACAAATGGAAAATTCTGCACTGTTAGCGAAAAATCGAAATCAAAATGAATGAAAAAATTAACCAAACATCCCAAGAAAACTACTTTTACCCTCAAACAAGCATGTACCTTTTGCAGAAGTTACTACAGGGAACTGCGACTTCTCCATGATTTGAGTCTCTGAGCTGCTCTCAGCGTTGTGTTCTCTTTGGAGTAATTGCTGATGTGTAATATATCACCAATCACATGGTTTAAAACAACTGAAAACACAGGAAGCTATACTTACATTTGGCCTGTGACGTTTGTGAGGACATAAATATATCTTGTGAAAGTGCCGTGTGAAAAAACAAACCACTGTTAAATAAGTGCTTGTTGTGTACTGACAGAAGAAGATAAGATTCTCCTCCAAACCTGTCGAACCAGTGAAAATTCCATTCATGGAATTCCTTAAAAATGACTCGTAGCTATTCTATCAGAGCTGCTGTACTCCAAAAGCACTTAAGTTAAGGATCAAGTTCATTTATATCTGATAAGTACTTGAACTGATAAAACATCCCAGTGTGTTTTGAGCACTAAAAAACTTAGTGTTTCCACAGTAAAAAAAAAAAAAAAAAAAAAAAAAAAAAAAAAAAATCCTGCAGGTTTGGGCAGGTTCAACCAAAATAGAAGCCTCAAACTGACAACAAAGGTACAATGTTGAGTTAATTAAATGAAAACTTGACATGGCCAGTTTCTGCCTTGACCTCTGGCAGTCATTAGAGGCTGCACAGAGCTGCACTCATCATTTCTTGTCAGAGTACGAATATAGAATGTTCCAGGAGGCTGCGAGCAAAAGAAATTCATTTTTTATCACTCGTTCAAGTCGTTTCTAGCTTGTTCTAAATTTATGTGGACTAAAAAAATCAACCAAGTCAAGTAGAATCTTCATTAAAGTCCAAGCAAGAAAAGCCAATTAACAGTCATTGCTCAGGTCCGGACAAACCAAATCATACAAACTTCGAATGGTCTATCCTTTATGACATGGGTGTCCAATCCTGGTCCTCGAGGGCCAGTATCCTGCATGTTGTAGATGTTTCCCTCTTCCGACACACCTGATTCAAATGATAAGCCTATCATCAAGCTCTGCAGAAGACTGATAACCCTAACCATCAGGTGTGCTGGAAGAGGGAAATATCTAAAACAGGGGTGTCAAACTCGTTTTGGTTCAGGGGCCATATTTAGCCCAATTTGATCTCAAGCGGGCCAGACCAGTAAAATAATGACTTAATAACCTATAAATAATGACAAATCCAAGTTTTTCTTTTTGTTTTAGTACAAAAAAACCCCAATTAAATTATGAAAATATTTACATTTTACAAAAAAGATGTGAATACCTTGAAAAAACAGATTTCTTTTGAAAAATGTATGCGATTTTAACAATATTATGCTTGACTTATTATTTATACATGTACATTTACACACAATGTTCCATAAACATTTGGTAACAGGCAGAATATTGTTAAAATTTTGGAGTTTGGAACTAAAATTTGAACAATTTCTACAATATTCCATCTCTTATTAACACAACTACAGATCACAGCGGATCCATAAATGCACAAAACATTTAGTAACAGGCAGAATATTGTTAAAATTGCACATTTCAGGTTGTTCATCTTTGTTTTAATTTGTGTATATATTTGCATTTTCTTGTGAAAGAATAGTTATGTAAATATTTTCACAGTGTAATGTTATTTTTTTCACTTAAAATTTTTCCACATAATTTTTCCCAAAGAAAACTTGTCGTCATTTATGGGTTATTGTGTTGTTATTTTTACTGTAGATCACATTGGTCTGTATGTGGAACCTGAACCAAAATGACTTTGACAACCTCAGATTAATTTTTGCACTTTCGTCCCGCGGGCCAGATTTGGCCCCTGGGCCGCATGTTTGACACCTGTGATCTAAAACATGCAGGATACTGGCCCTTGAGGACCAGGATTGGACATGAAAATGTGAGACTTCATCTTACATTACAAGTATTACAATGAACAGCCACAGTGGGTGGTGCTCTAATACGATACTCCATTTCTCTATTCCTTCTGTCTCTTATTTCAGTTTGACGATGTTTTACGATGATCATCCGATTGCTTTAGAAATGTCAATAAATCATACTACAAAAGTCAAATGTGACCTCTCAGTATGTTTCTGAGCAGAATGACTTGTCAAGTTTTCAACCACAAGTCAGTCAGTTTGTGTCAGATTGATACTAATTCTAAACCAAGGCAAGGCAGATTTATTTGTATAGCACAATTCATACACAGGGCAATTCACAGTGCTTTACAAAAATGGAAAAGAGACAGATTAAAAACACACACTTACAATTAATACATAATGTTGAGGCTTTCATCAGTGTAAGTTGAATAAATGCTACATCCTACAAATTGTGACGTAATGATGACTTAAGTCACTGTTTTTCTTTTTTTTTTTTTCCTTTTTTTTCCCGCCACCACCCCCCCTCTTCGGACGACAACTGTATTTTTAATTACAGCTTGTGTTTAAGTAACAATTTCAAACTTGATATTCACATGTTCATTCAATCCTTGCTTGTATATAAATACAGAGAGAGGGCTCATATAGACGAAAGTGTAGAGGGACAGGACGAGACAAGACAATGGGACAAAACGGATATAAGACAAGACCGTGGGACAAGTGTAAGTCACTATTTTTCAACCTTGGGGTTATTACTAATAAAAGTATTTTTTAATGATTCAATAAATATTTCATTATGGTTAAAACACCACACACTTTTCGTAAAAAGTTAATATAATGCAGGATATAATATCTGAGAGGGCATATCTTGATTGACCTGATCATGTGACTGTGTGCGTTTCTACGCTTCAACCTGCCCGGACACAGTCGCATCAGAAAACCGGATTAAACAGAGAATGGAAAGATTTCTTCACCCACCCGACCCCGCTAGCACATCTTCAAGAGAAACTGAGAAGTAGACACCAAAAAGGTGCATTATATACATTATATAGCCTGAATGCCATCTAAAATTAACATTTATATGCAACATAGTATTACAAACTATTACATGACCAAAAACAAATTAATTTTAGCAAAAAAATGTCTCAGCTTTTAATATCTGGGGTCACCAGAGCTTTGTGACGCTAAAATGGGGTCACAAGCCAAAAAAGGTTGGAAACCATTGAGTTAAGTCGAGTCATATGGCTTAAGTCCCCCACCTCTACTGTGTCAGCACCATGGATTTTATTTAAGTACTGTGATATATCATATGTATTTTTGTCTGAACATTTGCACAGATGGTTTATTAACCCATAAAGACCCAGAGCTACTTTGGTGGCAGTTCCCAAATTATTTTTTCTCTTTATTTACCCTTTTTTTTGGTGATTTATCACCATTAATTATATTATCCTCTGTATTTTGCATTTTTTTCCCAGTGAAAATCTGGTATTTTCTTGTTTAATTCACTAATCATGTAGATGTTCATTAAAGCTCAGATAAAAGTAGAGGGTTCTTATATCAAAAACAGGGAAAACTGAAGAAAAAGTTAATTTTCCAATGAAGATATAAATAACTGAGTATAAACCCTCAAGCATCTTAGTGCATATGAAACTGTGTTTTTGTTGCCTGTAATGAGGACAAGTTGGTTAAATTTTAGCATTTTCTCCGAGTGTTAAGACCCAGTCAGGTTTTAGACTTTTAAGAAATCATGCCAAAAAACCTCCAGATATTTTGTGTTAAAGGGGTCATATTTTGCTAAACTCATTTTTATTAGTCTTTGGTTCATTTATTTGTGTACTTGGACCCTAATAGTTCCAAAAGTAGGAATTTGAACCCTCCAGGTGCTGCAAAGCTATCTTTATATTAATTTCAACAAAAATCGAGTGGATTTCTACAACCTGTTTTAATTCCCTCTTCATTTGTTATGTTTTATAACTAGCTATGTCATGACATTTGTACATATAAGGTCAAGACTTCTGACGAACATTTCTCCGAATACACCATAATTGTTTATCAGCTGGAGCGGTTGTAGTAAAAACTGAAAATATGTCCAAACTTTGAGCCGACTACCTAAAATGTTCAGTTGTTGCTTGAACTGGACAGAGCAGTACGGTCAACAACCTATCACCATTAATTATAATATTATCCTCTGTATTTTGCATTTTTTTTCCAGTGAAAATCTGGTGTTTTCCCGTGTTTAATTCACTAATCATGTAGATGTTCATTAAAACTCAGATAAAAGTTGAGGGTTCTTATATCAAAAACACAGAAAACTAAAGAAAAAGTGACTCTTTCCAACAAAGATATAAATAACTGAGCATAAACCCTCAAGCCTCTTAGTGCATGTGAAAGCACAGACCGTTTGGGGGGGGGGTTCTGCGCATTGACTGTTAAATAAAAAAATAACAAGGTCACCAAAGCAGCCTGATTGCTCCACCAATTTCTCATGCCATACATCAGCACAGCCACATATCCCAGTGGATGCAAATATTTCTCACAGTTGTGCTACTGACACAGAAAGTGTTGCAGACAGGATGATAGATAACAGTTACAAACGGCCACAGGATTAGCCGTTCCTGTTCAACTACCCAGACTTTCTTCAGATTAACCCCCGTTTCATCCCCTAAATCCAAGGGCCAGTGTGGGATTAGAACCCCAGTCTGCTCTGTCCAGGAGCTGCAGGGGTGCAAAAAATGTTGCAGGAGGAGGGGATTTGATGACAAAGGACGACAGGGTGTGGGGACTGGAGGTGAAGCAAGAGACAAGAGAAAAGGTTCTGACGAGTAAGTTAGTGGTGTTACCTCTGACGGAACAAGTGGTGAGAACAGGGCAAAAGGTGACAGTGAAGCTTTCAGAGCACTGAAGAAAAAAATGATGAAAAGACAGAAAGGCAGGAAGTGTGAGGACATGATCAAACTAGAGAACTAGATGAGACAGACGAGAAGCCAGATGGACGAGGGGTAAAGGGATAGAGAGAGGGATTTAAGGGAGAGAATGAAACGGTATACATGAAGAGGGGAGAAAATGAGAAAAAGTGAAAAATAGGAATGCACAGCGGGGCTGGAGGAAAGCACTCATTCATCACATTGAAGCAAAGTGCAACACACACACACACACACACACACACACACACACACACACACACACACACAGCATAAAAATAGAGCAGAGACCAGCAGCTTTCTTTACACCCCTGCATAGCTGTAAGCTGCACAGAAGAGAGTTCTCACTGCCCTTCACAGCATCAACACCGTCTCCACTTGCCAATAATTGTTTTTTTTTCTTGAAGTTTACTTATGAGGCTGAGTTTGTTTAAAAGATAATATTTAAGCCATGTGGGAGAAGGATTTGGTACTGACGGATCTGATTCCAAATGTAAATGCCCTCATGCTGTGCATCAGATGTAGGATGTGTATGACTGCAATGGTTCTCCAAATGTAGTTGCATTAAGTCTTACGCTTTTATTAGAATAAGAAAAAAGAAGCAAAAATGAAACTTCTAAACCCATAAAGACCCAGTGCTACTTTTGCGTCAGTTCCCAAATGAAATTTTTCTCTATTTTTAACCTTAACCGATTTATCACCACTTATTCTAAGAACAAAGTTCCTTTTCAGCTCTGGTCGCCTATAAAAGCATAATTTAACCCATAAAGACCTAATTGCTAATTTTGCGTCAGTTCCCATATGAATTTTTCTCTCCATTTAACTATTTTTAAGTGATTAATCAGCATTTGTTATAACATTATCCTCTATATTTTACATTTTTCACTGTAAATTATGTATTTTTATAATTAATCTCCTATATGTAATTTAAAAACTCATTAAAACTCTAATTTTTTTAACCCATAAAGACCCAGTGCTACTTTTCAGTTCCTAAGTGATTTTTTTTCCCCCTTATTTTTAACCATTCTTAACTGATTTATCATCATTTATTCTAATATTATGTTCTGTATTTGGCATTTTTAAGTATAAATCAGGTATTTTCCTATATTTAATTCACTGATCATGTAAATGTCCATAAGAGCTCAGATTAAAGTTGAGGGTTATTATATCAAAAGCAGAGAAAACTTAAAGCTGCGTATGATTTTCATCACCAATTTTTCATCAGTTCTGTAAAACCCAAGTCATAGCCTAAGTATCACAAATCCATGTCTTTCCGTGAATACGCATCTGAATCTCTTCCCTCACGGTGAACCATAAACACTACATTTGTTTACAGAGCTGGTAGGTCAGTTGGGCATTTTTGAAAATTTGTCAAAACGTGTATTGTGGGAATTGGAGCTACACACAGCTGCAGTAGCAAGAGGCAATGAAGCCGTTTCCATGTTTGTTGCTGCTGCGGCTATAATGCGGCTGCGTGAACTGCGTGCACGTCGCGACAAATTTCCAAAAATGTGGTGTACACTTCAAAATTGTTCACCATGAGGGAAGATTCAGGTGTGTAATCACTGAAAGACTTACGGATTCATAATATTTAGGCTATGACTCAGGTTTTACAGATTTAATGGAAAAATTGGTGATGAAAGTCATACGCAGCTTTAAGATAAAGTGACTTTTTTTGTCAAATCTATCATTAACTGAACATAAACCCAGTCTGTCCATCCACTGTCATTGATCCAATTCCATGGGTTTTACTGGTGAACCAATGTTGTAGAAGATGACGATGTTTCCATGGTAACTACAGTCTCTGAATGTCCAAATGGGTCATATCCAATGACCATGAAAGGATGACAAACTGTATTTTACACCCATTATTTACATGTATTGATAGAATTAGTGGATCAACAAGTATTAAACAGTTACATCAGCAGACGGAAAGGTAATAATAGCTTTGGATTTTTCATTGTAGTTTAGTTTTATTTAGTTTTGACTTTTTTTTCTCTAATTGTTAGTTTTAATTAGTTTTCAGAGCAGGTTTGCTAGTTTTTATTAGTTTCTGTTATTTTCTACATGCTTACTTTTATAGCTTAGTTTTAGTTTTTTCATATCTTTTATCTTCTTTGCTGTCCTATTCACATAAATCCCAGACAGGACTCTGCTGCTTTCTCCCAACTTTAGTCTCCATGTTTCCAGGTAGAGTGTGGATGAGAAGATGACTCTAAACAACAAGTGATGACAAGTGACGGACCGTGAAATGTCATTTGGTGCCAGCAGCTAAAATTGCTTGAGGGAATTAAATCGATTTTATATTAATCCGACATTGAGAAAGACGAAAACAAAGGGAATTTTATCCATAACTTTTATACGTTTTAGTTTTATAAGCACACAATACAGTTTCAGTTATCGTTTTTTTCTCTTAATTATAGTTTTTATTTATTTCAGTTAACAAAAATGTTTTTACAATTCTAGCTTTTGTCATTTCGTTAGTTTTTTGTTAACAACAATAATCTTGGTAGACGGTGGACGTTTGGGTCTTTATGGGTTAATATAAAGGACACTGGAGACCACTATGGACGTAGCTTTACTCTTAACTACTGTTGTAGTCACATGAAGCTTTTACTCTACAAACATAAATGTATGTACTGGGGGGAAAAAAGATGCACTTTAAAGATGCACGTTAAAAAAAGTGTGTTCAGTTGAGTTTCGGGTGACATTGCCTACCTCTGGAGTGTTCGATTTTCACCGCCACACAAGCTCCCTCATCTGCGTTCTTGGCCTGGAAACAGCCAGGTTTGCCTCTCTTCTCTGCAACAACAAAACAAAAGATTCATTATAAAAAAAAAGTAGCAGACACACTTGTCGTAGAGTACGAGCACTTGAGAACTGGAGGATAATTTTAATACTTGACTCCTATCCGAGACAGCAGCTTCAAGCAATCTCAGGCAGCCCCATGTTTTATTGAAGAGCAGCACCAACTGGGTGGTACAGAGGGAAGATGAATACGGAGGAGGAAACGTGCCATGCCTTTTTTTTTTTTTTTTTTTTTTTGTAAGTTTCCAAGTCTGGCTAAAAACAGCAGCTGAGACAAGAAAGAAGACATGCATAAAGCCAGAGACGGTCAAATTTGTGGAGAATAGCTACTACACAGAGGCACGGAGAACCCCTATTACAGCTGTATTTATAAAGATCTGGAGTAAATTTGTGTTTGTTTTGAGAATAAAAAGGAATATACCGCCCCTGTGAGAAAGGAACCCTAATTAGTCTGTCTGTGATATGTAGGGCATCGTCTGTGGGGAGAGCTAACACTCTTTCAACACTGCCGTTTAATATGCACATAAAAGATTAAAGAGAAAATAGCACTGGTAGTAAAAACAATGATGGGCTCACATGAGTATTTCTACCCACACACATACGCACACATACACATAAATTGTATGAGTCAGATTGTTAAAGAGGTTCACGCAAACCCATGCCCCAACAGTCTGATCAAATAAAAATCCTCAAAGCTGCAGGATGATCAGTGCAGCTGCAGTGCCATCCGGCCCAATATGACAACTGTGCAAATTAAAGTTGTAGCACTGATTCATGTAAACTTAATTTGGTCTGATGTTGTATTATACATACAGATATTCTGTCATTTATATGTAATGGTGCATGAATGATTCAATCTATTATCAGATGACAAAATAAAGTGAAAAATTGAATTATTTTAGTTTTTTTTTTTTTTTTGCAGATTATTGCACATAAAGTTGGAATTATTTTGTTTTCAGACACATTCCTCTTTTTATTTCTATTTATACACATCAGTAATGACTTTTGACCAAGCATAATGATTACATACTGAGTCCTAGTTACACTTTATCGATCAAGAATGAATCATACTGTCACAATATTTCATGAGAAGTGGTAAAAATATTTTATTCCAATTTTATGGGCAAAAGTGTATTATTTTTCCATTTATTCCATTCATTCATAATCTACTAAAGACTACTACAGACATTCAATCAGATCCAAAAAAGATACATTTTACATACTGTGAGATGTAATATGATTATAAAATATCTATAATTAGAAATGTATGTTTGTTTGTTTAATTAATGCTTAAATAGATTTTTAGTCTCTGTGAATTGCTTGGTATTATTATCTTAATGTACTAAATTGTTCTTTGCATAAGTACTTAGTGCACTATCAGTCATAACTGAAGGCGACATAATGGAGCGTGGATAATTCCACACAAAAGCAAAGTAGACGAACTCGGTGTGAGGATGTGGGAGGTACAAATGGCTGGTGTGTGTGTGTGTGAGAAGGGGCGTATAATGTCCTGGCTCAGGGATTAAAAGAGGGCTTTCTCCACCCACCATCTGGACTCCTCATGACAGGTCTGCCTGCTGTTCACACACACACACACACACACACACACACACACACACACACACGGCCACACACTTACTTCATATTACATAGGTTGAACCTCAATCTGCTGTGTAAGTTCTGTATTCAGAGTATAACACGCATAAGCAGCTTATCAAGAGCATTATGTACATAGAACAGACACTTTGGTATAAGGACAATACACTGATTCAACTCAATGCAAATTCGACCATTTTGACCAAAATCATCATATTCTTATTAACCTATAAAGACCCAAACAGCCACTGGTGACCAAAACCATCTACTGATCTAAACTGTTTAATACCTGTTGATCCAATAATTGTATCAATACATGTAAATAATTGGTGTAAAATACAGTTTGTCATCTTTTCATGGTTGTCAGATATGACCCATTTGGACGTTCAGAGGCTCCGTAGTTACCGTGGAAACACCGTCATCTTCTACAACATTGATTCACCAGTAAAACTTATGGATATTGATCAATGACAGTGGATGGACTCACTGGGTTTATGTTCAGTTAATTACATATTTTACTAAAAATTTCACTTTTTACCACCGCCAAGGAGGTTATGTTTTTGCCAGCGTTGGTTTGTTTGTTTGTCTGTCCATGTTCAAAATAACTTGAAAAGTTATGGATGGATTTTCATGAAATTTTCAGGAAATGTTGATACTGGCACAAGGAACAAATGATTCAGTTTTGGTGGTGATCGGGCCGAGGGGGGGCAGATCTGCCATGGTGGAGGTCTGCGCTCTCGGAGTGCTTTTCTAAGTTTTCTTTAAGTTTCCTCTGTTTTTGATATAATAACACTCAACTTTAATCTGAGCTTTTATGGACATCTACATGATCACTAAATAAAATACAGGAAAATACCATATTTATCCTTAAAAATTCAAAATGCCGAACATAATATTAGAATAAATGGTCAGTTAAAAATCTGGAAAAAAATCATTGGGAACTGACTCAAAAGTAGCACTGGGTCTTTATGGGTTAAAAAGTTTCATTTTCCGAGGCTCCGTAGTGAACGTGAAAACACCGTCATCTTCTACAACACTGATTCACCAGTAAAACTCATGGAGTTGGATCAGTGACAGTGAATGGAGATGCTTGGTTTATGTTCATTTATTGATACATTTGCTGAAAAAGTCACTTTTTCTTCAGTTTTCTCTTCTTTCTTTTATTATAATAACCCTCAACTTTAATCTGAGCTTTTGTGAACAACTACATGACCAGTGAATAGGAAAAAAAGTGATGTTTACTGAAAAAACACAAAATACAGAAGATTATGTTATAATAAATGGCCATAAATCACTTAATACAAGTAAAATATATAGAAAAATATTTTGAAACTGCCACAAAAGTAGCAGTGGGTCTTTACGGGTTAACAGTGGGACAGAGTCACCGTACCAGCTCTGCAAACACAAACACCAGAATCCAAGTGTCTACTGGACTGGTTTTCTGAGATGTGGGTGGGAAAAAGGCCGAAGATGTATGATGGAGGAAATAGACCAGCCGGACTACTGGCCTGACCCTAAACTTCCCCTTCCTCTCCGTTGATTTCCTGTTTTTCATTTGCGGTAATCTTAAAGTCTCAACTTTTACCATAACAAGACTATGAGCACAGCAGGCGTGTCACATGAACATGCACACAGTGGACACTTGTGATTTATCAGGAAGGAATCGGGAAGTGATGCAGGTTTACTGAATCACTGACATTTTTCTGACATATGAAGTCACAGCCTCATTCTCTGATTCAACACCGCTCTTAAAGGGAGTCATATTTTGCTAAACCCACTTTTATTAGTCTTTGGTACATTTATTTGTGTATTTGTGGACCATAACAGTTAAAAAAGTTTGAATTTGAACCCTCCAGGTGCTGCAAAGCTATCTTTATATTAATTTTGGCAAAAATCGAGTGGATTTCTCCAATTTGTTTTAATTTCTGCTTAATTTGTTGCGTCTAGGGGTGTAAGAAAATACTGGTTCTACAATATATCGCAATATTTCATTTCATGACACTGTATTGATATTAAAAAGTACTGTACGGATATTTTTTTGTTTATTCAAATGCAGATATTGTGGAGGTTCATTTTTGTTTTTTTGTTTTTCTTTTTTGTTTATATTTTATTTATTATTATTTAACACTCTTTTATTAAATAATGTTAGTTCCTTTGTTGGGATTGCACAAAAATAATGTTGTGATATAGAATATGAACATTTGAGTGGGATCTTAACCCTTTCATGCTTAGTGGTCACTACAGTGGACAGTTATTCTACAGCTGTTCTCTTGTATTTTCATGGATTTTGTTGTTTTAGTTTCATATCAGCCAACACAGTGGACACTTATGCATCATCCCATACACTGCAATTCATACCATTACTGTAACTTTACTGTTGTAGATAAACCTGATCTGCAGTGACATGTTTGAGTGTAAAAAAAATTGCAATTGATATTAGACTGTAATTAACAGGGATTTTTTTTTTTTAGTTTTTGGGTTTTTTGCATATCATGTCCATGAAGTGAGTAATATTCAGTATTAGAGTATGTTAAAATGTGAGAAAACATCATATTAGCAACATTAAAATGTTTTTATTTCAAAGTTCTCACACAGTATAACAATAAATTCATGTTTCTTTGCCTCTAAAATTAAATGCATGATGTCCAGCTGAGTGGACATTTTTGTTACTCCATGAAAAATAAGTTAATAACAAATTCAATCACTTTTTTTTCATGTCTAAAGAGGAATAAAAACGCTCAGGAAACAAAATCTTGATTATGGTTCTCATAATTCATGCATGAAAGGGTTAAACTGTAATGTCTATAAAACCTAATTTAAGCTTTAACACAGGAAAATTATGTGAAATAGAATTAGATCCTGTTGTGATCAAATAAAAATGTTTAGTATTTTTGCATAGTATTCTTCAAGGAAATAATCATTTAAAAAAAACAAACAAAAAATTGCCTTTTTAACAGTATCATGATATATCGTGATATACTGTATCGTGATCCTAGTATTGTGATTTGCATTGTATCACCAGATTCTTGCCGATACACAGCCCTAGTTGCGTCTAGAACTAGTTACGTGATGACATTTGCGCATATAAGGTCAAGACTTCCAACGAACATTTCTCCTAATAGTTGTTTATCAGCAGCAGCGGTTGTAGTAAAAACTGAAAATATGTCCAAACTTTGAGCCGATTACCTAAAATGTTCACTTGTTGGTTGTATTAATAAGAAAAAAAAGCAAAATATCTCTCCTTTAAAACACTGAGGAGTAATCAGGTTCCTGTCTTTTATCAAAACCTGTAAACACACTGCGTGCTCTGCAGAAGGAGGTGCGAACACATTTTTGTCAAGTCAGATTAGTGTGCAAAAGCTGCCAGCTGGAAAAAAAAAGTGACATATGAAAATAGATGCACTTCATTCGTCTAAGCCACTATAATATGACAGTTAGTGTGTGGGCAAATGACTAATGGATCACTAATGTAAAGCGCTTTGGGTGACTTGAAAAGCGCTATAGAAATCTAATCCATCATTATTATTATTCTTATTAGCATTTCACTGACACAAAGCTGAATTGATGATAATAAAGGCTGATTTGAGGCACAGTGACGTCTTCAGAGGTACCGTAAATGATTACAGAAGACAGTTCATCAGCTGTGGAATTTATCTGCATGTGTGCATCCCAGTATCTTTAACTGTACTTTGAACAAACCTTTTATTTTATATGTTAATCTCCAGTCTGTTGATAGTGGCGTTGTCTCTGTTTACATATACTTATCTTAACCCATAAAGACCCAGTGCTACTTTGATGGCAGTTTCCAAATGAATTTTTCTCTCTATTTAACCTTTCTTAAGCAATTTATCACCATTTATTATAATATTATCCTCTACATTTAGCATTTTTTCAATGTAAATGATCTATTTTCCTATATTTAATCCCTTGATCATGTAGATCAGGAGTGTCAGACTCATTTTATTTCAGTTCCACATTCAGCCCAGTTCGATCTCAAGTGGGCCGGACCAGTAAAATAACAGTGAAAAAAGTAAAATTATATTATGATCAGGTTTACGTCAACAAACTTTCCTTAAAAATCTGGATAACATGAGCAACTTGAATTGTCTTAAGAAAAACAAGTGCAATTTTAACAATGTTACGCATTGGTTTATCAGTTTATCACTTACACATGTGGATTACGATCGCACAAAACATTTAGTAACAGGCAGAATATTGGTAAAATTGCATTTACTTTTCTTAAGGCATTTCTGTTTGTTCATATTTGTTCAGGTTATTCACATTTTTTGTAAACGTATAGTTTGGTAAAGTAAACATTTTCATGTAATTTAACTTTTTTTACACCAACAAATAAAGAGAAAGTTTGGGGTTGTCATTATTTATAGGCTATTATGATAATATTTTACTGGTCTGACCCACTTGAAATCTAATTGGACTGTATGTGTTTGTATGTGGAACTTGAATTAAAATGATTTTCAACACCATTGATTAATATCTTCAGTGTAATTTTTGCATTTCACAAATTCATCCTGTGGGCTAGATTGGACCCTTTGGCTGGCCGGATTTGGCCCCCGGGCCGCATGTTTGACACCTGTGATGTAGATGGTCATTAAAGCTCAGAGTAAATTCAAAGGTTATTAAATCAGAAACAGAAAACTGAAGAAAAAGTGGCATTTTCAACAAAAATATCAATAACAAGTGTCTGCATCCACTGTCATTGATCCAACTCCATGGGTTTTACTGGTGAATTAATGTTGTAGAAGATGACAGTGTTTCCATGGTAACTACAGAGCCTCGGAATCTCCAAATGGGTCATATCTGATGACCACGAAAAGACGACAAACTGCATTTTACACCAATTATTTACATGTATTGATAAGCTTAATGGACCAACAGGTATTAAACATTTTACATCAGTAGATGGTTTTGGTTGCCAGTAGATGTTTGGGTCTTTATGTGTTAAAGCAGAAAACAGACCAGAAGAGTTATGGTCTGTGTCTGACCCCCAAATGACATCTGCCACTTCTTCTGTGTTTCACCACAATTTCCCACTTCATTAAATGAGAACATAAAATCAGAACTAAATCTCCTACAGTCTGGGGTGCTGGTGGTGGTGTGTGTGGGGGGTGTGTATGTAGGGTAGGGGCAGCGGTTATATACGTGGGGGTGTGGTCCATAAATAATGTAACTAACGCTGGCGTGACACGAAAGTGAAACTTAACATGCTTTCAACGTCCAACTCCCGGCTTCCAAGCTTCTATTATACAGCTGATCTTGCACGAATCTGTTGTTGCCCCAAAGTTGTGGAACCACTTACCCGTAGATGTTAGACAGGCTCAGTCTCTACCTGTCTTTAAATCACATCTAAAAACACACTTTTTCTCATTGGCTTTTAATCAGTGAGTGACATGTTTCTTTTTTATTTTTTTTATGCTGTTTTTATCAGATTTTAATTTGTCTTTGTTTTTATGATGGTTGTATTTCGTTGTTCTTAGCCCGCTTTGCACCCTGTGTTATCACTGGTGTTACTTTCTTATTTACTTATTTAATCCCTTGTTTTATGTTTCGTGTACGGCACTTTGGCCAGCTGTAAAGTAAAGGTAAGTCAACTTAAAGTGCATTATAAATAAAATTGGTATGGTTATGGTATGAAATTATCACAATTTCAAACCTGTATCCTCTGGACCCCCTCCACTGCTCTATAGGCCCCCCAGAAATGCTGGGCCCCATGAATTTATCACATTTACCTCTCTGTTTACAGCACCCCAGCCTACAGTATATCTCACAGGGATAAAAATGAAAGATGTCCAAGAAAACCATAAAATTCATTACCTCCAGAAAGTTGCGACTTGGATTTTTACCTTTAAATGTTGATACTGGCACAAGGAACAAATTATTCAATTTTGGTGCTGATCGGGGGGGGGGGCACTGATCTGCCTTGGCAGAGGTCTGCACCGTGTTTTTCTAGTTTTTTCTTTTTGCATTTTTTTTGCATTTTTGCTTGAAAAATGACCAAAACACACATCAGTTATCAAAACAGCTGGCAATTATTTCTAAAAGATTAGGCAGCTCTAAATTGACCAGAACAATGCAGACATATTAGAACTAAGCTCAGACACTTCCTGTACGAAAACAAGCAAAACAGAGACATGACCTTAAAAAAAAACAAAATGTAGAAGTACCAGTTCACCAGAAAACCATGTGGTGGGAATTTGACACTTGTTCTTTCACCACATGACACAGTGCCATGTATGTTGACATAATAACGACAGCAGCTGCAGCATGGAACACCTAAAACTACTAATTGTTTCTAATACTGAAAACGATTTTGTGGACATGTAATATAAACATCTCCATAAAGTTTAATATGCCTTTTTGTCAGGTGTAATCTCCTCCTACACTGTTTCCAGACGACAACATGTTTAGAATATTTCTACGGTGACACCTACATTGATCTTGAAGCACCTGTGAGGGGGAAATTTTTCTGTTAAAATCATCACTTCCTTCTTCTTCTTCTTCCTTATTCTCTGTTTTAGTTATAGCGATCACATCCAAAACCAAAACAAACATGTTTGTGTTGTTGTTGAGCTGCTTAGCTGTTTAATATATATTAAAAAATCTCAAAAGTACCTGCGATCATCTGCCTCCAGAAAGTCTTCCTTTCCATAAAACACTCCTTGTCCATCTTGGATCTACTTGTTTTACTGTTTTATGAGCATCTCAGTGGAAATCACAGCCCTTTTCCTTCAGACACACGTCTCCTCGTCGGCTGATTACTTCATATCTGGGTTTACCTATCAAAGTCTTGGAGTACCTGCCCTGTCACTGTACAAACCGGTTCCTTGGAAACGAGAGTCGCCAGGTGTGACAGAGAGAATGAGGAAGGAGGAGGAGGCTGCCCTTCAAGATGGTGATTCACGGTCACTTTAACCATTTCCATAATAATGTTTTGAGTGTTAGCCAGTACTCAAGGACAGCAGCAGCAGGAGGAAACCAAGAGGAGGACAGAAACCGAAAGTGGGGGTGGGACGTCTTACTGTAAATTACACCTTAAGAAAAGTGAAGGAAAGAGTGGGAGGTGCACGGATGGATGGAGAAGTGTGAAAGATATGATTTAACCAACCGTAACAGTTCATATGTAACAATCTGAAGTCCTGCCAAATACACTCACAACCCATTTATACACTGAACAAAAATATAAACGCACCACTTTTGTTTTTGCTCCCATTTGTCATGAGCTGAACTGAAAGATCTAAAACTTTTTCTGTGTACACACAAGGTTTATTTCTCTCAAATATTGTTCACAAATCTGTCTAAATTTGTGTTAGTGAACACTTCTTCTTTGCTGAGATAATCCATCCACCTCACAGGTGTGGCATATCAAGATGCTGATTAGACAGCATGATTTTTGCACAGGTGTGCCTTAGGCTGGCCACAATAAAAGGCCACTCCAAAATGTGCAGTTTTATCACACAGCACAATACCACAGATGTCACAAGTTTTGAGGGAATATGCAATTGGCATGCTGACTTCAGGAATGTCCACCAGAGCTTTTGCCTGTGAATTGAATGTTCATTTCTCTACCATAAGCCATCTCCAAAGCTGTTTCAGAGAATTCATGAAGAAGACTGCGAGGAAAATGGTGGTCACACCAAATACTGACTGGTTTTCTGACCCCCCTGGACCACCCAATACAGTAAAACTGCACATTTTGGAGTGACCTTTTATTGTGGCCAGCCTAAATCACACCTGTGCAATAATCCTGCTGTCTAATCAGCATCTTGATATGGCACACCTGTGAGGTGGATGGATTATCTCAGCAAAGGACAAAGGAGAAGTGCTCACTAACAGATTTAGACAAATTTATGAACAATATTTGAGAGAAATAGGCCTTTTGTGTACATAGAAAAAGTTTTAGATCTTTGAGTTCAGCTCATGACAAATGGGAGCAAAAACAAAAGTGGTGCGTTTATATTTTTGTTGAGTGTAAATACCTTTTCTACTAGGATGAACCAGTTTTTATTTTCTGCCCTTATTTTCTGCTACTGTGCTTTTATGACACAGGCCTGACTGCATGAAAACACCTAATGTAGTGTTTTTCTACCTTGGGGTCGGGACCCCACGTGGGGTTGCCTGAAATTTCTAATTGATTACAAAAAAAAATTTACTAACAAAAATTATTGTGAGTTGATAGAGACAATCCCAATCCATAAAAGACATGACAAACTGTGAAGCTGAAACTGAAGCACTGTGGTTCTGTTTATCTTTCAAATGTTCATTGTGGTCGGTTTCAGATGCTGCAGCTCTTTCATAATTCATAGATTGAGTTATTGTTTTTTCAGTATTAATTGTCAGCCTTGTAAATCCAACCTGGACTGACTGTACATATCCTGACCAAGGAAAATAAAATTCTCCCTTTGTGCAGTAATCTACACCTGGCTTTTCTGCCTCCTTCCAAAATAATATACATTATATAGACTAAATGTCAATTAAAATTAACGTTTATTTGCAACCTAGTATAGAAAACTATTACATAATCAAAAACAAATTAATTTTAGCCAAAAAAAACAAAAAAACATCTGGGGTCACCAGAAATTCGATGTTAAAATGAAGTCACAAGCCAAAAAAGGTTGGGAACCATTGGACTAAAGTGTTAATTATTATTTGCAACATAGTATAGAAAACTATTACATGATCAAAAACAAATTTTAGCAAAAAAAGTCTTCATTTTGAATGTCTGGGGTTGCCAGAAATTTGTGATGTTAAAATGGGCTCACAAGTCAAAAAAGATCTGGAACCACTGCCCTAATCTGAACCCTGATTTACTGCACAAAAAAGCAATGTTACGCACTTTAGGTTAAAAAAAAAATTGAATCACAGATCACAGAGGGGGATCTGTAATTATCACAGAATGAGGAGAAATAGACATTAAAATACTAAAAAAAAAAAAAAAAAACCTTTATGCCTAAAAGGACAGAAGAATGCAAAGCATCCCCAGATTCATTTGCATAGCCGTCCTAGATTGAGATAACTTATATTCAAATGTATCTCATAAATAATGTAAAGGGCAGAACGTATTAATATGCCAAGTCACACCCCTTTAATCATTCTGAGATCCACGCTGGTGATAAAATGTGACTGTGTGTGTGTGTGAGCACATGTCTGAGGTTTTCATGGTCCACACAGCAGAGACTGGCTATTGAAAAAGACCAGATGTGGCTATCCTCATTCTCTCCTGTTTCCATTATGGACAATTACCGAGAAGAATTATGGTATTCGGCCACAAACATAATAGAGTGAAAATTAAAAGGCCTTGTAAAGCCTTTATGTGGTCAAGGCAACCAGATGAGACCCTATCTTCAGTTTATGTGCAGCAAACAAGGACATATGATGTAGCTTAAGCTGAATAATTGAATTCTGTGTTTAATTTCTTTAAAGAGACACAACCAATCAGAAAATTCCTTCCTTGTTAGAGTTCAAGGCAGTGAGGTTATGCACAGTACCCAAATGGTACCAAGACAAAGCTGTGCTGTAACAAAGTGAATGTAGTTTTAACCCATAAAGACCCAGTCCTACTTCTGTGGCAGTTTCCAAATTATTTTTTCTCTCAATATAATCATTCTTAATTGATTTCTCACCATTTATTATAAAATCATAAAATCATCCTCTGTATTTTATGTATTTTCCTATATTTAATTTTCTGATCATGTAGATGTTCATAAAAACTCAGATTAAAGTTGTTTTGTTATATCAGAGAAAACTGAAGAGAAGGTGACTTTTTCAACAAAATATATCAATCGAACACAAAACAAGCGTCTCCATCCACTGTCATTGATCCAACTCCATGGGTTTTACTGGTGAATCAGTGTTGTAGAAGATGATGGTGTTTCCACGTTTCCCCCATTCCACAGCTTTGACTTGTGCAATTCATTTTCTTCCTTTCCTACTCTGAAACTAACTGGTATACAGTAATTAACATTGTTAAATGAGTTTTGTTGTCAAGGAGTGTTCATGATTGTATGTGATCAGTGTTTGACCTTGATGATCAATAAAACTAGTTCAAAAAAATAAAATAAAGGAAAATCACCACAACGCTGCAAACAGGAAAAACAAAAAATGACAAGGAAAGCTGTGTTAAAAAAAAAAAAAAGCCTAAACAGTCTATGTTTATAGTGACCCCCCCACTGTACCCCCCATTCCACAGGTGGTGGGGGGGTGCACTGAGCATGCTCAGATGTGTATGAAAAGAACAAGGTCTTTTCAATCAGCACATTTTGACATTTTTCACATTGAACAGTTGAATTTTTATGAATATTTAATCCATGAAGACCCAGAGCTACTTTTGTGACAGTTCACAAAAGATTTTTTTCTCTTCACTTAACCTTTCTTAAGTGATTTATCACCATTTATTGTAAAATTATCACCTGTATTTTGCTTTTTTTCCAATGAAAGTCAGGTATTTTCCTAAATTTAATTCACTGATTGTGCAGATGTTTAGACAAGCTCAAATTAAAGTTGAGGGTTATTATATCAAAAACAGAGAAAACTGAAGAAAAGGAGTTTTGTTTTTTTTTCCAGTAAAATCTATCTTTAACTGAACATAAACCAAGTGTCTCCATCCATTCTCATTAATCCAACTCCATGGGTTTTACTGGTGAATCAATGTTGTAGAAGATGACGGTGTTTCAACATTCAATACGGAGCCTCTGAACGTCCAAATGGGTCATATCTGATGACCATGAAAAGATGAATAACTGTATTTTACACCAATTATTAACAAGCATTGACAGGATTAATGGATCAACAGGTATTTAACAGTTTAGATCAGTAGATGGTTTTGGTCGCCGGTGGCTGTTTGGGTCTTTATGGGTTAAGATACAGTATAAGACAGAGCAACATGTCAAGTTGTGATGCGTTGGTAGTTTTCACTAAAAACAGGAGCTTATTTATGGTTGGCAATGACAGAACATGAAAACACAGCAGGAGCCGGATATAGAAAGAAACACAGTATTAAACTGACTGAATGGATGAATTCTCAGAGGAAAAGAGATATACACACCAACTAAATCCCTTTTTGAAGGATTTTGTTTGTTGCGTAAGAATCACCATGTTATACAACCACAACTGGCATTACAAAATATCACCTGTTGTCAAATGGCATTTGTTAAACTGTAATGAAAATAAAAAGTACTAAACTCATAGATCAATGTACAGTATAATACAACATAACCAAAGGAAAAGAGCTTAAAATCTGGCCAAAACTAAATGTTTTAATTTATATTCCTGAATAAATAAAAACATAATCATAAAGGAACATCATAATATGGGTGTACAGTCACAGGAAAAAATTATTAGACCATCAAAAGTCATCAAAAACAATGGTTATGCAATCAAGTACTAACTCCTGTGTGTATCATGTGACTAAAACAGACAGAAAAGAAAACATGGAATGCCTAAAAGCACTGTTTTTGTCAGTACAATGCCATAGATATTGATGTAAGAACTGAAGTGATTTTCATTATCAAGAAAACATGGAAAATGGCTAGATATCAGCTCTGAAATTAAACTAATGAGCTATTTTTGTTATCATTATATTTGTCCAAACAAATGTACCTTTAGTTGTACCAGGCATTAAAATGAACAAGAAATTACAGAATACAAGGAGTGGTCTAATATTTACCTCCGCCAAGGAGGTTATGTTTTTGCCAGGGTCTGTCTGTCTGTTTGTCTGTCCGTTAGTGTGCAACATAACTCAAAAAGTTATGGACAGATTTGGATGAAATTTTCAGGGTTTGTTGGAAATGGGATAAGGAAGAAATTATTAAATTTTGGTGGTGATCGGGGGGGGGGGGGGGGCACTGATCAGCCTTGGCGGAGGTCTGCGCTCTCAGAGTGCTTCTAGTTTTTTCTGTGACTGTATCTTGTGATCCAGTACTTGTGGATGTGCATGTCTTATTGGTTTCACTATTTACAATCCATGTCATGTCATTGATAGTTGAACAAATATGCAAAAAAAAAACCTGCATTATAGGCCATGATTTTAGTAAGAAGGTTTTTTTTTAATGGTACAATTTCACTGGAGCTATCCAAGTGATAAGACATGTTATTTATGCCAAGACTTGCATGTTCGCCTGATTTAGCGGAAGGCTCGTCTCTGTAGTACAAGCCATGCTTCATTTACATAATATTGTACGTCGTGACATATTTTAACTTCATCAAATTACTGTAGATCCTGCGTTTTGGATATGGCACTTCAGTACTGCAATTAAATATTCAGCTATAATTTGCTGTGCGGTTTGGATAAAAACACTCATTTCTGCATGTTAAACTTGTGTATATTCTGGTAAATTATCGCTTAATTATAAACCTCTAAAGACATTCAGAAACATCAGCCTTGGGTGAAAGTGCTCACTGTAATAAGTGGTGTCAGGCACAACAAACCCTGCCACTTGCATTATAAGTAAATGGCAAGATTAAAAAAGAAAAAAAATCCTAAAAAATTTGAACTTTAACCTACCTTTCCCAAAATGTAATCACATCTATTCTGGGTCACTGGCAATCAATAAACCCAATTTGGTATGACTTGAACCAATAGATTTGCCGCTAAAGCAATGTTTTTCAACCTTGAGGTCGGGACCCCACGTGGGGTCACCTGGAATTCAAATAGGGTCACCTGAAATTTCTAGCAATTGATAAAAAAAAAAACAAAAAAAAAAAAACCTAACAATAAAAAATATATGGTGAGTTGACAGAAACAATCCCAATGCATAAAAGACATGAAAAAACTGAAGCTGAAACTGCAGCACTGTGGTTCTGTTTATCTTTCAAATGTTCATTGTGGTCTGTTTCAGATGCTGCAGCTCTTTCATAATTCATAGTTTGAGTTCTTGTTTGTTCAGTAGTGATGTGATGTTCACGAATCGAATCTTTTGAACGGCTCTTTGAAACAAACGATGGGAACCGAGTCTTTGTAAAGAGCCGTTCATTTTTATTTTTTTTAAAGGAGGGAGTGTCCGATTGCCTGTCAATTTAGCGTCACTGGGGAGGCATTGGCTTTATATACAGAGTAGAAGTGAGAGAACTCCTGATGTGATATCATTTTGATATTTACATTAGGGATATCAGGTGTTTTGCGATGTTACTTGAAGTATTTTATTTGCGCTACAGTTTTATTTAGGTATTTAAGTACTGTAATTGCAGTGATTAATCACTGTTGTTTTGTGCAATTTTTTTCCATTTGTTTACTCACATTTATTGTTCTGAGAATTGCACTACAGTTCAGGTATTTAAGTAACTGCAGGGATTAATCACTGTTGTGTTTTGTGCAATTTTTTCCATATGTTTACACACATTTATTGTTCTTGTTTTGAGGAGAATAAAATGTTATTTCATAAGGAAATGTTTTATTTTCTTCTTCATTTATAGGCTACAGACTAGTCCACATAATGTACCGTAATGTTTTTGGTCAAATTCCAGCATTTGTCTACTGTCACCTCTCATGTCATGTATTTAGCCCACACATTTGAACAAACTATGTTTTTTTTAAGGTAAGATAATATTTACTGCCGTGTCAATTAAACACCTTTAAAATGTAATGTCAATCATCACATGTAGCCTATTTAGTCATTAAAACATTGGTGTTTCAAAATAATGCAAAAAACATAAAAGAGCCAGTCTTTTGAATGACTCTTTTCAGTGAACGGCTCCCTTCAAAGAGCCAAAAGTCCCATCACTATTGTTCAGTATTAATTGTCAGCCTTATAAATCCAAGCTGGACTGACTGTACATATCCTGACCGAGGAAAATAAAATTCTCACTTTGTGCAGTAATCTACACCTGGCTTTTCTGCCTCCGTCTGTAGTAATATACCTAAATGTCGTCTAAAATCGACATTTATTTGTAACATAGTATAGCAAACTATTACATGATCAAAAACAAATTAATTTTAGCAAAAAAACATCTAGGGTCGCCTGAAATTTGTGATGTTAAAACGGAGTCACAAGCCCAGAAAGGTTGGGAACCACTGGATTAAAGTGTTAACAAAGAAAGAAAGAAACGAAACCAAAAACAATACCCCTTGCCTAAATCCATAACTTAAATAGAGATGTTGTTGCACATGCAGCTGACAGTAGTTCATACTGAAACTCTCAATCCCCCTCTTTGTCCTCCTTCCTTCATCTCCTCTCCATTTCCCAGCATGCTCCCAACATGGCCCCAGCATGTGAATATAAGCTTTTAGCATGATCTCAACGTGTGCTTTGGCCTATGTCTAATGAGGGCAGGCCAGAGTGGGTGACTTGGAGCGCTGTAATCCTTAACCTGAATCGTGAACGACACCCCCCCCCCCCCCCCCCCCATGTTGAATGGACTGTCCACACCTCAGAGAACATAAAGAAAGACAAAGCTGATAATTGGTTGATGGGGGGATAATTGTTATTCACTAAGCTGAACACCTAAATGTGCTGGAAAATATCAGGAATAGACACATTTAGGTTGTATTACTGATCACAGAAGGCTTGACTGGACTGGATTGTTAGAGGGAGAAAGAGAGAGATTATTTTGATCCACACAGCGGCGTGGAGATAGTGGACTCTGTATCCACTGGGGACGGAGAAGGGATCGATGGTTGGAATGTGATAACATCGACACACTACAGTCATTTGCTCATCCACTATCTCATCTGTTTGCTTACCTTTGCCATTCTTATTTTCCCTCTCAGTCTGCTTTGCTTTTTTTCTGTCGTTTTTTTCTATTCTGTTCCCCCTATACAAGTGTTTTTCAACCTTGGGGTCGGGACCCCACATGGGGTCGCCTGGAATTCAAATGGGGTTGCCTGAAATTTCTAGTAATTCATAAAAAATGTTAAAAAAAAAAAAATTAAAGCTTACTAATAAAAATTGAAATTATATAGCCTAAATATCATCTAAAATTAATGTTATTTGCAACATACTATAGCAAACTATTACATGATCAAAAACAACTTGATTTTAGCCAAAAAAAAAAGACTCCGTTCTGAATGTCTGGGGTCGCCAGAAATTTGTGATGTTAAAAAGGGTTTGGGAACCACTGGGTTAACCCCTTCATTCAGATGTGTACACTGGTTTAAGATGTTTGTGGCACAAGATTTTACCATTTTTAGAAAGAACAGACTGTACCAAACAACTTAAAAAGGGGACTGGAAGCAGTTAATGCAGTGTTTGTCAACCTTGGGGTCGGGACCCCACGTAGGCTCACCTGGAATTCAAATGGGGTTGCCTGAAATTTCTAGTAATTCATAAAAAAATTTAAAAAATTAAAGCTTACTAATAAAAAAAATGACATTATATAGCCTAAATGTCGTCAAAAATTATCGTTTATTTGAAATATATTATAGCAAACTATTACATGATCAAAAACATTAATTTTAGCAAAAAAAAAAAGTTTCTGTTTTAAATGTCTGGGGTCGCCAGAAATTTGTGATGTTAAAATGAGGTCACAAGACATAAAAGGTTTGGAACCACTGTCCTATACCTTCCTCCCACAGTGACTGCTGTGACTACCTCAGAAAACAGATCACAGCTGCTGGGCAGGAGCTCCCAAATGTGTCAATCAATAGCCTGACCGCCCAATCGCCACGTCTGACCGGGCATCAGACCAACTGTGCTTATTCATGGTCTGCTTTGTTTTATGATAAGACTGAAACGAATGGATTTGAAGGGTGTCACAGATTAAGTGCAGACAGTGAAACTGACCCAAATCCTGTAGACTATTACTCTGTTAACCACACACACACACACACACACACACACACACACACACACACATGCACAAATGGCGAGTGTCTATAAAAAGCAATAAACCCAAACATAACATCTGCGCTCTCCGACGTCTTTTATATCGGTGGAGTTGAACCCTGGAGAGTCACATGGGTATTCAACATCCTTGAAGCCACTTTCTACAACCTTTACAAAAATAGCCATTAAAATTTCCATCAGCTCTGCAAATGTAAACGACTTCCTGAACTTAAAATACGGCCCAGACTCCAGAAATAACCCCATGAGAAATTTTCGCTAACTGAATGCTGATGAGTAAGTTATTACTCATCTGATGTTGGTCACTACTTATTCTGTTTGAAGAAAAGCACATGGTAATGAATGCGCTGAATAAAAGCCAGACCAGATGCCTGTACACAAAAACAAAAGCACAATGTATTCATTATTACTCAAACCAAACCAAAAAAATAAATCTATTTTCGGGTCAAAACACAGTAACGTCCCGTCTGAGTTACAACTTTAATTAATTGCCATTCTAACATTTATTTGAATATAAAGTAGCTCGTTTTGGATAATCCCTTATGGTCCAACTAAAGCAAAAATGAAATTAAAATTAAAAACGTGGGTCCTTTAGCAACACTAATCTGTCAAATTGTCTCTAAAGTGTCCCATCAGAGAGATTTCGAATACAGTGTTTTGACCCTTTCCTAAATTTAACCAAAATATATGTAAAAAATCTGTGGGAATCAGGATGTGAACTCCATTGTTGGATGTTGTGTATCCATCATCTGAGGTAAAAAAAACCCAGATATTTCAATGGAAAATTATGTTAAAGGAGTGATATTTTGCTTTTTTAAATAGAATTATGCATTTTAAAACATTTCCCTGTGGTCTACATAAACTGTAAATGCTCTGCTTGGGTCTGAATTCGTCATTAATTCAACTCCACAGGTCCATCTTCAACAGTATTTCTGAGTAATGATATGAGAAAGGTCATTTTGAGCACTGGCCTTTTAAATGCAAATGAACCACTTCATGCCCCGCCTCCTCCAGGTTGTTGACTGTGCTTTCTGTCCCGTTCAGTCACTTGTGTTCATTAATACAACCAACAACTGAACATTTTAGGTAATCTGCTCGAAGTTTGGACAACTTTTCGAACAATTATGGTGTACTCTGAGAAATGTTCATCGGAAGTCATTACATAAATGTTGTGATGTAACTAGTTATAAAACATAACAAATTAAGCAGGAATTGAAACAAGTTGTAGAAAGCCACTCGATTTTTGCCAAAATTAATATAAAGATAGCTTTACAGCACCAGGAGGGTTCAAATTCAAACTTTATGAACTATTAGGGTCCGAATACACAAATAAATGAACCAAAGACTAATAAAAGTGGGTTTAGCAAAATATGAGCCCTTTAACCCTCAAAGATCTACACACCTTTCAGCAGCATCAGATATGTGATAATGTGATATTCTGTAACACTGACACTTGTTTTTACATTCAATTAATGATATACAGGGTGTCCCACAAGTCTCCATACATAGGAAAAATAAACGTTTCTTGACATAAACCATTTTTATTTATATAATATGCTCTATATGACTGCCATTTTGTCTGGAACACATTTCAATGCGTGTCCTCCATTGCTGAAGAACTATAAAGAAGAAATATAAACAAATACATGTTAGAACCATATATGTATGGAATTTATTATGTCTCTTATGTATGGAGACTTATGGGACACCCTGTAGTTTTCTGAAAAAGTCACTTTGCCTTCAGTTTTGTGAACCAAAGACTAATAAAAGTGGGTTTAGCAAAATATGACCCCTTTAACCCTCAAAGGTCTACACACCTACCTGTGACCTAAAACACTTACTGATCTAAAATGAAACAAAATAAAACCAATAAAATATATACAACCACTAACCGGTAAACCAATAAAACCACTAATGTTATGAATTCATTTAAATAATTCAGCTAAAGTAGTAGCAGTATGGCAGTTTTTCAGCCGCATCATATCCGTCATATTCTGTAACACTGATACTTGTTTTTACATTCAATTAAGGATATGTTTTTCACCTTCAGTTTTGTGTACCAAAGATTAATAAAAGTGGGTTTAGCAAAATATGACCCCTTTAAGAGTGTATATACTGTATCTATGGCATTGCTGGCGTATATTGTATGCTGTGCAGGAGGAATGTCAGTTTCTCTCAAGGCCATTATAGTTGAATAATTGTTATTCTGTTTTATTGTGTATCATGTATGTGTTTTATGTAGTTTTGACTTTGTATGGCTGCTACCTTGGCCAGTTCTCCCTTACAAAAGAGACTTTTAATCTAAATGGGACTTCCTGACTAAATAAATAAATAAATAAAAATACAACAGTAACATGTTTTATGAAGAATGGGTCATATTTTGCCCACAGACATACTTAAAATTTCAGGTTTTTCAGGCCAATGAATTAAACATCGCGATAATAATCATTCTTACGCAACTCCTCCGAATGAATATGTTCTTTCAATCTCACTCAATGTCCATTTATTTACCCCCTCTTACTGATCCCTTTGCATTCCGGAAACAGTAAGCAAAAGACACTCATTAATGCTAAACAGATTTGACTCGATGCATTATGGATGAAGTAGATAGAAGCAGACTCTAATGCCAATCAAACAGCGTGGGTAAAAACTTGCAGCTCAAACAGGATCATTGTGTTCAGTATGAATGAGCCCTTCTGATTGGAAGAACTGGAACACATATTCTCAGCACAGAGTTGGAATGCACAGAAAACCCAGCAGTGCTGAAAGCGAGCCTGCGAGCCAGCCCGAAGCCAAAACTGGGGCCCTAATGAGGCAGAAACAGAAACAGAGAAAGCAACAACTTAACATTCAACTTTAACATTCAACTTCCTCTTTATCGGATGGTGCTTGAGCTAAAATTATTTTCCCTGTTACTCACTTGCGACGCTGTGCATATCAAAAGTATTCACTTCTCTAACCAGAGCTGCGCAGTAAATATTCCGACCGCAGTGCACTTAAACTCAGTCCCCAGCCTCTCTGCATTCACTCGCACATCATCGTATAACGCATCCTACAGGAATGAGGCGTCCGACAGAATCAGCACTTCTGCCGTGTGTCACAGGAGGCTCAGCAGAAAGACAAACCACCCAACAACACAGGGAGGACGAAAGGATGATGAGCTGCCAAAAAAAAATACATGTACAACCACTGATGCTTTTGCCTTTGCATTTACCTGGTTGTAGCGCAGTGACACAGCATTTTTACTTTAAAGATACTAACATGAGGAAATAACGTTGAATACAAGCAAAACCACAGACGGAAGACAGGAAGCATCAGGGGAGGGTGAAGGGGAAGAGAGTGAATCCCTACATGTTGAAATATGTGGCAGCGCAGAATCAAATAGTGGACAGAGGGGAAATTCTGTAAAAAAAAAAAAAATTAAAAAAAATGCATACATATATTAAAACAGGGATGTGAAACTCATTTTAGTTCAGGGGCCACATTCAGCTAAATTTGATCTGTAGTGGGCCGAACTAGTAAAATAATAACATAATAATATAGAAATAATGTCAACTCCAAAATTTTCTGTTTTAGAGTGAAAAAAATGTTGACATCTACAAACTATCCTTTCAAACAATGTGAATAACATGAACAAACTGAAAAAAATAAGTGTAATTTTAACAACATTCTGCTTCAGTTTATCATTTACACATGTACATTATAACTGACAGATCACAACGGATCTACAAATACACAAAACATTTAATATCAGGCAGAATATTGTTAAAATTGTACTTACTTCTCTTAAAACATTTTAGCTTGTTCATATTTGTTCAGGTTATTGACATTTTTTGTGAAATTATACTTTATTTTAGTGTAAATACATGAAAATATTTACATTTACAAAGAGAAAAATTTGGAATTGTGAATATTTATAGATTATTATGATAGTATTTTACTGGTCTGACCCACTTGAGATTGAATTGGTCTGAATGTGGAACCTGAACTAAAATTATTGTTAATATCTTAGTGTAATTTTTGCATTTCACAAATTCATCCCAAGGGCCGGACTGGACCCTTTGGCGGGCTGGATTTGGCCCCTGGGCCGCATGTTTGACTCCTGTGTATTAAAAGATGGACACAAACAATTTCTCATTGTAACTAAGGATATATGTATCTTTTTTTCTTACTATTTATTTTTTCATTTTTAATCATTTTTTAATTTATTTTGTGTATTCATTTTGGATGTGTGCATTTATATGTTTTTGTTGGAGTATGTGGTGCATCAGGGTTGGGACATAACATTATATTATGTACATTCAATTGTACAGTTGTGATTGTTACAATATAAAAATTCAATTAAAAAACATTGGAGAAAAAAAATATATAAAAAGCATCGATGCACATAGATGTAATTCATGCAGAAGTAACCGATATGTAAAAAGAGTTTTCTTTCAAGGCAAACTGACAAGGGTCCTTTACTGTACATTAGTATTCATTGTGCTGAGGTCCTTAACACTCCTTCCTCCTTTCAGTTTTTCTTTTAAAACATGCTCTGTCCTTTTTAACCCATAAGGACCCAGTGTGACAAGTGTGGCAGTTCCCAAATGATTTTTTTTCTCTATATCTAACCTTCCTTAAGTGGTTTATCACCATTTTTCATAATATTCTGCATTTTGTAAGTGGGGTTTTCGGTGAAAATCAGGAATTTTCAAAAATTTAATCTACGAATCATGTAGATATTTAGATTAAAGTTGAGGGCTATTATATCAAAAATAGATAAAACTGAAGAAAGTGACTTTTTCAGTCCAATTTCTCATTAATTGAACATAAACTCAGTGTGTCCATCCACTGTCATTGATCCAACTTCATGGGTTTTACTGGTGAATCAATGTTGTAGAAGATGACGGTGTTTCCACATTCACTACAGAGCCTCTGAACATCCAAATGGGTCATATCTGATGACCATGAAAAGATGACAAACTGTATTTTACACCAATTATTTACATGTATTGATAGGATTTAAGGATCAACATGGATTACATAGTTTATATCAGTAGATGGTGGATGTTTGGGTCTTTATGGGTTAATCGTATTTTTGGCCACGTCACGTACCTGGCCTTTTGCTGCAGTTATGAAAGGTTCACTTCCTCACAGCATTAATACTGTGGTCTAAGATGTGACATGTGAACACTTGCAGTTATTTATCCCATTTGTAGCTACTTCACAATGAGGCCAATAACAGGACAGATGGAAGCAGAGGGAGAGGTGATAAAGAGACTTACAAATCTGCACCGGAGCATCCACCACAGTCTGTTCATATAAACATCTTAAGAGTACAGTTACCAGCCAATCTTGCTCCACTCATATTTACTGTGAATCATTAAATCTGAAGGGACAGTTTCCTCTGATGCATATTGATGTGATGCGTCACTCTTATCGACTTCTATCTGAGCCACACTTCAATACGAGCAGCTCCTAATGTCCTGGATTTGAACCCTCACACTGTGATCGCACACAGACCCAGCGAGGAGCCTTGTTAGCATGAGGACCACTGAATGGCCATTACAATTGCAACACAAACAGCAGGATCTGATAACACCTCTACCGACTGCCAGTATGAGTAGAAGGGTTTAAAGAGTGGAAGGAGGAAGCAAAGCAGAAAATATATTGCTGCAGATAAACTTAATGGTTTCAACTGCAGAGATACAGTAGCTATAGCCAGATGAGTTACAATGAATGCACACAGCAGAAATGAAGAGGAGAGACTGGGCTGGGAAACATTCTCAGATGTCATAGTGCAGTAAAAAGCAGCTTCATGAGGCACAGCAAGGCAAATTTATGTGTATAGCACAATTCATACAGAGGGCAATTCACAGTCCTTTACAAAAATGGAAAAGAGACAGGTTAAAAACACACAATTACAATTAAAACACTAGAAAAGCACTGATCTGTCGTCCGTCCCACCCCACCCCCTGGATCACCACCAAAATTTAATAATTTGTTCCTTGTGCCAGTATCAAGATTTCCTGAAAATTTCATGAAAATCTGTCTATAACTATTTGAGTTATCTTGCTAACTAACTAACCAACAAACAAACAAACCCTGGGAAAAAAACATAACCTCCTTGGTGGAGGTAATAAATAATAACCAATAAAGTAAAAGACAAGAGTGCAGATAGAACCCTTTCAGTTGTTATATGCACAGTTGAACAGAGGCTGGACTTAAAAATAGTCAGAGTAGACAAAAAATAATATTTGCAAAGTCATTTTCTGTAACGGTAGGGATTAGAATAGAGAGTTGCAGCATGAGAAGTCTGATTCACATCTGCTGTCAAGAGTTTGCATGATGCGTAGAAACAGCACATACAGTCTATGACACAACACACACACACACACACACACACACACACACACACACACAGAGTTGCATATTTTCCCACAGCACCCCGCGGACAGCTGAGGCCGATTACGCCAATCATGCCAGAGTTAACTGAAATCAACAGCAGTAGACTCTGTGTGTGTGTGTGTGTGCATGCATCTGTGTACATGTGTGTATATCCTGAGACAGTCTGCAGCTGAGAGGCTCCGTCAACAACGCCTAAAAGAAAATTAATAGTCCCCTCAAGCCAGTACAGCTCCCACTGCTTGAAGTACACACACACACACAACTCTCTCGTTCACACACATACAGAACCACCGCTGCTACTCTTAGCTACAGAACCCGCAAGAGGAACATCCTGTGGCGAGATCTACGGTTTGTCTTTTGTGATGTGTGCTCCTCCCTTTGTTAACCATCACCCTCAGCAGGCGACGTGTTTCTAAATGTGTGTGTGGAGAATACCAAACAGTGTTTAAGTGTCTCTGTGGTCACGTATACCACCACATTTGAGTCTTTCAGCGCACACTTGTGTCTTGTTTCAACCCAACGCCCCGTACGGCTGCATTGTGCATTTGATGTTTTATGTGGTGCTGATGGGGAAACCGGTTAAAAAAAAAAAAAAGGTGGAGCAGCACTAACCTGAGTGGCGTCCAGACCGGGGGGAGGTGGAGTCCAGAAAAGAGATTGTAATCCAGCGCTAGACTGAAGTGATAAAATAACCCTCCTTCCTCCTCTTGCGCTTCTGTCTGTCACTCTGGCAGGTTCAGGCTCGTGTTAAACTGCCTCGCTGCATTGGTTGCATCCTCACTACCCTCTCTCTCTCCCCTCTCTCTCTCTCCTGCTCACTCACACACACTCAGTGACAGACTGGCTCGCCCTTTTGCTCAACCTCCTCTCTTGCTCTCTCTCTCTCTTCTTTCTACCCGTTCCTCATTGCTTCGTGTTCCCCTGTATACGGCAAGTGAAGATAATCGCATTCCACTGGAGATGGGGCATATGGCGGGGGGAGTGCCACTCAGCTACAGAGTAAAGCCCCCTCTGTGTGTGTCTGAGTGTGTGTGTGTGAGTATATATATGGCTGTGTGTGTGTTGTATGGACAATCAGCCCTATTGTGTTAGATGAGGGGAGGGCCGGTAGAGGGGAAGAAGCCAATGGCCGTACTCATCTGCTGTCCCTGCTGCTGCTGCTGGTGGTGGTGGAGGTGGTGGTGGCCATAGCAGACAGAGGTGCCACTGAGCGTGACACAAAACAACCCCCCTCTACGAAGAGAGAGGAGGAGGAGGAGGATGGGCGGTAAGGGGGGTGGGGGGGTTGGGGGGGCACATGGAAATCAAAGGAACAATCAAAGAAGGGGTGTGAGAGATGATGAAGAATTGATCTGTGTGTTAGAGACTAGAGCTTTACACATTCTCACTGATCATTTGGAACCTCCGACACTTTCATCAGGGTTCAAACACACACATACACACTTACAGAAGTAGAGTACAGTGCAGTCTGGAGGTGGGTGAACTGGAAATAAAGGCCACCCACTCTTTTCCCATGACAACCAAACCACTGGCTATACACTAACAGACAGAAATATTTACAAAGAGAACAAATGAACAGGATCTTTCAACACCAGTTTCTGAAAGTCTGAGCTGACAACAGAGTTCCTTTTCGGCTCTGATTGTCTATAAAAGCATAATTTAACTCGTAAAAACCTAATTGCTAATTTTGTGTCAACTCCCCAATTAATTTTCTCTCTATTTAACGGTTTCAAAGTGTTTAATCAGCATTTATTATAACATTATTGTCTGTATTTAACATTTTTCACTGTAAATTATGTATTTTGTTATATTTAATCTCCTATACATAAGAGTAAATCCTAATTTTTTTTAACCTATAAAGACCCAGTGCTACTTTTGTGTCAATTCCTAAATGATTTTTTCCCATTTTCTTTTTACCTTTCTTAACTAATTTATAACCATTTATTCTAATATTTACCTCTGCCAAGGAGGTAATGTTTTTGCCAGTGTTGGTTTGTCTGTCTGTTTATGTGCAAGATAACTCAAAAAGTTATGGACAGATTTGGATGAAATTTTCAGGAAAGGCTGATACTGGCACAAGGAACAAATGATTAAATTTTGGTGGTGATCGGGGGGGGGGGCCACGGGGGCCCACTGATCTGCCTTGGCGGAGGTGTGTGCTCTGAGTGCTTTTCTAGTATGTTCGGTATTTTGCATTTTTAAGTATCAATCACGTATTTTCCTGTGTTAAATTCACTGATCATGTAGATGTCCATAAATTCTCAGGTTAAAGTTGAAGGTTATTATATTAAAACAGATAAAACTAAAGAAAAAGTGACTTTTTCCATCAAATATATCATGAACTGAACATAAATCAAGTGTCTCCATCCCCTGTCATTGATCCAACTCCATGGGTTTTACTGGTGAATCAATGTTGTAGAAGATGACAGTGTTTCCACAGTAACTACAGAGCCTCTGAACGTCCAAATGGGTCATATCTGATGATCATGAAAAGATGACAAACTGCATTTTACACCAATTATTTACATGTATTGATAGGATTAGTGGATCAACAGGTATTAAACATTTTACATCAGTAGATGGTTTTGGTCGATGGTGGATGTTTGGGTCTTTATGGGTTAACTCTTTATAGTTTCACTCATTGAAATACCCTGAAATTCCAAATTTCAACCATTGTATGTTATTGGACACGATCATCTCCAGTCTTCTTGAAAGAAAACTTCCAAGCAGCCCTTACTAAAATGTAAATACATGCAATAAAATGGCTATTATAAGGTCATAAACAAACAGAAATCACTAATATTCACTATTTACATCTTCAAAATGTCTATAAAAGCTCTCTGAATCACTACATAATGTTATAAAAACCAACATGCTTCTTGACCTCACTGAAGCACAGGATTGGCCACATATTTTGATGTTTGTGGAAATGACCAAAAATAGTCACTTGCCTGATAAAGGGTTAAGTCAGAACTAAGCAACATGTCTTTCAAAATTCCAAATCCATTACAATGAAGAATTAAAAACTACAAATGAGGTTCAGGTGATAAAAGTAAAATCAGTGATATGCAATGACTTATTCAGTGTTTCAGCAGTGATGTGACTTATATATTATTAATATACAGACTAACGCAGAAGTCACCACCAGTCTGACATCTGTTAATCTGAGGGTAGGTGACAGCTAGCTGGAGAGTTCGTCTGGTGTGAATGCATGACCCAGGGCTCCAGATGATAGATGACATGTTCCCATGCTGACAGTGAATAAAGTAACATGATTTTCTTTGTCTATCGTAATTCAGGCAGACTTTTGAGGTGGGTTTTTAGGCACATATGCATATCGTGATGAGAGTAAAAAAAAAAAAAAAAGATGTATCGGTCATCACTAGAGCTGTGCTATATGACAATATGTATCATGTGACAACAGCTGGGTGATATATTGAATTAATTTTGCTTTCTGAAAATGTCTGAAAAACTGACATTATTCTTCTGGAGACCTTTGCTGCTCAAGAAAAACTCCTGCAACCTGTTTCTTTTTTTTTTTGTAATATATATTAACCCTTTAAATTACCAAAGTGTCAATATTACAACACGTATCATAACTGAATGAAACAGACAGCTTTTTGAAATCTTGATATCAAAATTTAATATAAAAAAACAAGTTTCTCCAAATTTGTCTCTCCAGTCATATATAGCATTCGAAAAAACATTTTTGAAGGTTTTTTCTACAGTTCATGTAGCTCAGCAACAGTTTATTAAAAGCATAAACTGTCCATAACATTAACGGAAAATCAAGAATTAATATTTTTGGTCATATCACCCAGCTCTCATACTAAATGTCTGTTTAATATTCTACTCTATCATTTACATCATTGAGTCACTAATCATACTCTTTATGGTTATATTTCTGGTCCTATGAGTGCTTTATATTCTTCCATATGGATGTGAGCAGGAAAATTATGATACAGAATAAGTAATGCTGATCAGCTCCAGATAAAAGAGAGTAATGAAATGCAATACATTTATTTTGCACCATTTCTTAATTGAATTTTCACAACAATTATCATGTATAATAATAACAATAATAATTAAAGCTGCAAGCAGCATTGGGCGGGACCTCGCACCGGGCGATCCGCCACCCGTGACTGTCGACGCCTCAGCTCCACTCACACCTGTCCGTCCCCATACCAGTTCCCATCCTTTAGTGTCTGTCCTCCTTACATCTGTACAGAACACCAGTGACCCTCTGCTGAAACCACCATCACCTTTAAAATGAGACTTTTATTTTGGAAACCCTGCTGTGTGTATGTGCATTTGTTTTTAATGTGAGAGAAAGAATCAGTTTGAAAAATTAATTGAAATTGTATGAATAAGTGAGTATAAAAGTGATGATTTACCACATTTAAGGCTTTTATTTTGGAAAAACCCTATTGTGTGAGGATGTGTGTCTGTGAGAAAGAGTACTTTTGAATGAAGAAACATTGTACAAACAGTTGAGTGTTTGGTCATAAAAATGAAAAGAAGTTATGTAATAGACATTTTGTATTATTCTTAATTTTGGTTTTATTTTGAAAAAATGTACTCCGTGTACTTTTGAATGTGTGCAAAATTTCCAATATCCACAATACAATGCAGTAAAACCTGTTTTAAAATAAAATTAAAAAAAAAAAAAAATTTTTGGATTACCTGGGACTTGAACCAGGGTCCTTCGGTTCCATAGGCAGCTACATGAACCACTGCACTACAGAGAGACATGTGAAAATGTGCACCAGCAAGACTTTTATAGGGATTTTGCCATTTGGAAAGGTGAAACTAAACATAGTCTTCAAAAAATCGCCATAATTCCATAACCGTAGGTCGTATCTGAAAAATTCTTTCACTTTTGGATTCTGCAGACTCGTGGGAATTCAATGAGGTATAACTTTTATGTCAAAACTCTGAAATGAATAAGCAGTAATTGCAGAAACGTAGAGTAACTTTCAAAGGCAGATTGCCAACTTCCTGTCGGAGTTAGCTCATGAGTGTCAGTGTATGATTTGTCGGGCTCAATCAGACCAACATTTTGCCATTTGTTTCATGTTTCTGTGACATTCCTACTGGCTGCTAGGGCAGATTTTGTGTGTTTTTTAGTACATAGGTGGCGCTACAGAGTCCATTTTGGCACCCAAGGGGTTAATTTTTGATATTGTATGAAAGTGTTCACCAGCCATGACATACATGGCAAATTTGGTGAGTTTTGGAGCATGTTAAGGGGGTCAAATGGCAGTCTAAAGTGGAAAAAGTATGAAAATAAAAGAATTGTTATAAATCAACAACCGTACATCCTATCTCAAAAATTTTTGCATGTGAGCATTGTGCTGAGTCCCATGAACGTGTAGATATGTCACATGTCAGGAAAAACTGCAAAGTGAAAAATGAGTTCCAAACATCACAATTTTGCGGGCTTGTAAAAAAAAAAACTAAGACAGTTCCGGAAAAAGTGAGAGATCACTTTTTTGAGGAGGTTTCACTCTATCTTTTGATGCTATTTAGAAGTCAATATGACAAACGGTGTCATTGGAGTTAGTTTTAGAAATTTTATTTTGAAAGGCATATTGTGAACTTCCTGTTGGAGTTAGGTCATAAGTGTCAGTGGATGATTTGTAGTGCTTCATCCAACAAGAATTTTGGCACTGGTTTCATGTCTGTACGACATTCCTAGTGGCCACTGGGGCTTTTCCCATTTTTTTCACATAGGTGGCGCTAGAGAGGCCATTTTGGCACCTATGGGGTTAATTTTTACATTTTATCAAATTTTTCGCCAGGCCTGACATATGTGCCAAATTTGGTGAGTTTTTGAGCATGTTTAGGGGGGCAAATTCCAGTTTAAAGCGTCACGGAAAAATAATAATAATAATAATAATAATAATAATATAAAAACGAACGAAAAACAATAGGGCCTTGCTTGCAGGCAAGGCCTCTCACTGTGTGAGAGGGCCTTACCTTTCGGCTCGGTCCCTAAATAGACCTATTGTTAGTGCAAGATAACATTCATACCACCGTTGGACAACTGGTGTAAGGACAATAAAGCCTATTCTATTCTATTCTATTCTATTCGTGGGCAATTTTGGTCCCCAGCAGCATTAAACTACACCAATTCCCTCAAACTTTCTTGCTTTTTTTTTTTCTCAATATTGTTCTTTTATGCTGCACTTATTAATGCTGTTTAAACATGGTTGTTTATTAGGGACCGAGCCGAAAGGTAAGGCCCTCTCACACAGTGAGAGGCCTTGCCTGCAAGCAAGGCCCTATTGTTTTTCGTTCGTTTTTATATTATTATTATTATTATTTTTCCGTGACGCTTTAAACTGGAATTTGCCCCCCTAAACATGCTCAAAAACTCACCAAATTTGGCACACATGTCAGGCCTGGCGAAAAATTTGATAAAATGTAAAATTAACCCCATAGGTGCCAAAATGGCCTCTCTAGCGCCACCTATGTGAAAAAAATGGGAAAAGCCCTAGTGGCCACTAGGAATGTCGTACAGACATGAAACCAGTGCCAAAATTCTTGTTGGATGAAGCACTACAAATCATCCACTGACACTTATGACCTAACTCCAACAGGAAGTTCGCAATATGCCTTTCAAAATAAAATTTCTAAAACTAACTCCGATGACACCGTTTGTCATATTGACTTCTAAATAGCATCAAAAGATAGAGTGAAACCTCCTCAAAAAAGTGATCTCTCACTTTTTCCGGAACTGTCTTAGTTTTTTTTTTACAAGCCCGCAAAGTTGTGATGTTTGGAACTCATTTTTCACTTTGCAGTTTTTCCTGACATGTGACATATCTACACGTTCATGGGACTCAGCACAATGCTCACATGCAAAAATTTTTGAGATAGGATGTACGGTTGTTGATTTATAACAATTCTTTTATTTTCATACTTTTTCCACTTTAGACTGCCATTTGACCCCCTTAACATGCTCCAAAACTCACCAAATTTGCCATGTATGTCATGGCTGGTGAACACTTTCATACAATATCAAAAATTAACCCCTTGGGTGCCAAAATGGACTCTGTAGCGCCACCTATGTACTAAAAAACACACAAAATCTGCCCTAGCAGCCAGTAGGAATGTCACAGAAACATGAAACAAATGCCAAAATGTTGGTCTGATTGAGCCCGACAAATCATACACTGACACTCATGAGCTAACTCCAACAGGAAGTTGGCAATCTGCCTTTGAAAGTTACTCTACGTTTCTGCAATTACTGCTTATTCATTTCAGAGTTTTGACATAAAAGTTAGACCTCATTGAATTCCCACAAGTCTGCAGAATCCAAAAGTGAAAGAATTTTTCAGATACGACCTACGGTTATGGAATTATAGCGATTTTTTGAAGACTATGTTTAGTTTCACCTTTCCAAATGGCAAAATCCCTATAAAAGTCTTGCTGGTGCACATTTTCACATGTCTCTCTGTAGTGCAGTGGTTCATGTAGCTGCCTATGGAACCGAAGGACCCTGGTTCAAGTCCCAGGTAATCCAAAAAAATTTTTTTTTTTTTATTTTATTTTAAAACAGGTTTTACTGCATTGTATTGTGGATATTGGAAATTTTGCACACATTCAAAAGTACACGGAGTACATTTTTTCAAAATAAAACCAAAATTAAGAATAATACAAAATGTCTATTACATAACTTCTTTTCATTTTTATGACCAAACACTCAACTGTTTGTACAATGTTTCTTCATTCAAAAGTACTCTTTCTCACAGACACACATCCTCAAACAATAGGGTTTTTCCAAAATAAAAGCCTTAAATGTGGTAAATCATCACTTTTATACTCACTTATTCATACAATTTCAATTAATTTTTCAAACTGATTCTTTCTCTCACATTAAAAACAAATGCACATACACACAGTAGGGTTTCCAAAATAAAAGTCTCATTTTAAAGGTGATGGTGGTTTCAGCAGAGGGTCACTGGTGTTCTGTACAGATGTAAGGAGGACAGACACTAAAGGATGGGAACTGGTATGGGGACGGACAGGTGTGAGTGGAGCTGAGGCGTCGACAGTCACGGGTGGCGGATCGCGGGGGAGGCGGATCGCCCGGTGCGAGGTCCCGCCCAATGCTGCTTGCAGCTTTAATATTTTTTATAATTTTCATTCTATCTTTTCATAAATTTTTTTCTGTGGTTGTCTGTATCTGTTCATGTCTGGGTAGGGTTATGTCAGGGGTGTCAAATTCATTTTATTTCAGGGGCCACATTAAGCTAAATTTGATCTGAAGTGGGCCGGACCAGAAAAATAATAACATAATAATATATAAATAATGTCAACTCCAAACTTTCCTCTATGTTCTAGAGTGAAACAAGTGAAATTACATAACGAAAATGTTTACATCTACAAACTATCCTTTAAAACAGTGTGAATAACATGAACAAACTGAATAAAAAAGTGCAATTTTAACAATATTATGGTTTAGTTTATCATTTACAGACATAATATAGTTAAAATTGCATTTACTTCTCAAGACATTTCAGGTTATGCACAGTTTTTGCAAAATTATACTTTGTTTTAGTGAAAATACATGAAAATGTTTCCTTTTTAAAAAGAAAAAAATTTGGAGTTGTGAGTATTTATATGTTGTTACAATAGTATTTTACTGATCCGACCCACTTTAGATCAGATTGGTCTGAATGTGGAACCTGAACTAAAATGATTAATATCTTCAGTGTAATTTTTGCATTTCACGCATTCATCCAAAGGGCCGGACTGGAGCCTTTGGTGAGCTGGATTTGGCCCCCGGGCCGCATGTTTGACACCTGTGGGTTATGTGTTGTGTCATGGGTGGATGTTGTTTAGAAAATCAAACACCTCCTTCCTGTAGAGTCAATGTCTTATTCATGTTCTGTTATTAATAAAAAAAGACCTTTGAAAGAAAGAATAAACTGTCTTGGTAGAACTTACACCGTCAGCTTGTAAGTCTTGTCAAGTCAAATGTAGACACCGCCACAAGTCATGCTTACCGTCCTTATTTTTGTGACTGACGTCTTAAGCTTAATTTACAGCGCTTTCGCAAGCTTCAAAATGCTGCAAATTGAGGAAGTGCTTTTTTTGTGGCTTGATGACTATGCATATTTATTAAAAGTTTTTAGCTTTACAGTCAGTTTCATAATTTGTCAACCCTTAATCGTGCAGCTCAAATAAACCAAAAGGAGATTATGTGAATATATGTTGAAGACTTGAAAAGGTTCCTAGTATTTTATTAAGCAACTTCAGTCTAAAAATATGAAATAGCCGTCTTGCAATTTGCAGCATCTTCCGGTTACTTCACTGTCATAACTGTGAGAAGAAGAGAGTGCCGTGCGTCTGTGTTGTGGTTGGACAGAGCGCCTATAAGTGTTGACTTGGTGAGAAAAAAGAAAAAAAGAAAAAGCGCTCGCTGGCTCTAAAATTGTCAAACCTGTATGTGAAAATGACCTAAAGGCATGGCTGCAAATACTCAGAGACACGCTCTTTCACTGTGACATTATTTAAGTTCAGTATGAAACACACACATATACACTCACACCTCCGCGTCCATGTGAAGGAGCTTCACTCTGTCAGTCTCTTTCCTAATTCAGACTGGCAGCCGTCAAAGCCCTGACCTCCATTTTATTCTCATCTCTGCCGTTGCATTCACTCGTCGTCCTCTTTCTGACCCCACCACCCACTTTAATCCACACACTTAACCAGTTTCACCCTTACTGACCTTTGCTATCTCGTCCTCTGACCTTTCGTATCACCCTTACTTCCTCATTTCCTTTCCACGGCTTCTTCTATAATACATAGTCTCCATTGTCCGACACTAAATCACAACACCGGATATGGATACTCATTAACATTTAATTCTTTCGGCTGCAACATACAACATTTTCTCTATTGCACATACACACACACACTAAGGCAGTGGTTCCCAACCTTTTTTTGGCTCGTGACCCCATTTTAACATCACAAATTTATTGGGACCCACGACATTTTTTGCAAAAATTAATTTGTTTTTGATCATGTAATAGTTTGCTATACTATGTTGCAAATAAATGTTAATTTTAGATGACATTTAGGCAATATAATGTATATAATTCATATGTGGTTGTGCTGATGTATGGCATGAGAAATTGGTGGAGCAATCAGGTTGCTTAGGTGAACTTGTTATTTATTTATTTGACACTTAAGCTACAGAAACCCCCTAAACTGTCTGTGCCTTCACATGCTCTAAGATGCTTGAGGGTTTATGCCCAGTTATTGATATCTTTGATGGAAAAAGTCCCTTTTTCTTCAGTTTTCTGTGTTTTTGATATGATAACCCTCAACCTTTATTTGAACTTTAATGAACATCTACATGATCAGTGAATTAAATACAGGAAAACAGCAGATTTTCATTGGTAAAAATGCAAATTAGAGAGGATAATATTATAATAAATGGTGATAAATCACTAAAGAAAGGGTAAATAGAAAGAAAAAAATAATTTGGGAACTGCCACTAAAGTAGCCCTGGGTCTTTATGGGCTAATAAACCATCTGTTACAAATGTTCAGACGAAAATACATATGATATATCACAGTACTTAAATAAAATCCATGGTGCTGACACAGTAGAGGTGGGGGAGTTTATCCAATCCAATCCAACTTAATTTATAAAGCACTTTAAGAGAACCACAGTGGACCAAAGTGCTGTACAGAAGAATAAAAGCATAATACAAATTAATAAAAGCATTAAAAAATTAAAATAAAATAAAGTAAAACAAGTTAAAATATAAAAACAGAAACAAAATATCACCATTGCACAAGTGTTACAAGGCCAAGGAGAACAGGTGGGTTTTAAGAAGAGCCACATGACTTGACTTAACCCAGTGATTCCCAACCTTTTTTGGCTCATGACTCCATTTTAACATCTCAAATTTCTGGCGACCCCAGACATTGAAAAAGGAGACTTTTTTTTTGCTAAAATTAATTTGGTTTTGATCATGTAATAGTTTGCTATACTGTGTTGCAGATAAACGTTAACTTTAGATGACATTTAGGCTATCTAATGTATATAATGCACCTCTTTGGTGTCTGCTTCTCAGTTTCTCTTGGAGATGTCTTAGCGGGGCCAGCCGGGCGAAGAAATCTTTCCATTCTCTGTGCGATTTTCTGACTGTGACTGTGTCCGGGCAGGTTGACGTGTAGTAATGCATGTGGTCACATGATCAGGTCACTCAAGATATGCCCTCTCAGATATTATCCTGCATTTTCTTTGAACTTGATTTTAAAGGAAAAGTGTGTGGTCTTTTAATTATAATGAAATATATATCAAATCATTTAAAAGTATTTTTTATTACTGGTATTATTATTATTATTATTATTATTATTATTTTTTTTTTTTTATCAACTACTAGAAATTTCAGGCGACCACAAGGTTGAAAAACCCTGCACTAAGGGCTCATTTATGTTCTACGTTAAAGGCACAGACAGATACGGATAGAGCGTTCTGTTCATCCCCTGTGTACATTACATTCCGAATTCTGTCTGTTTTCTGGAAGCTTGCAGATGCGTACCCGGACGGATGAAACGGAGGAATACCACCAGGAACAGTGGAGGCAGTGTTGAGATTTGAACAGATTAAGTTCAGCTTTCAAAGAGCGACTGTGTGAGTTAGTGAAAAACTACCGACATATTTATGACAACTATCCTTCTCAATATTAACATTAGTATCCACATAAGTAAAACCTCCTCTGTTGTCAGCATGTTTGTTATTATTGACTTTGTTCTTCTCAAAAAACACTCATTCCAACGTACAGGACACATGGAAGTATATGAAGACAGTGACTCATGATAGAAAGGGACGGACCTATTTACGTACATAAAGTGAACATAAATGAGCCTTAAGGCCACATTCAGACAGCAGGTCTTAATGAACAATTTGGATTTTTTGGTGAAATCCGATTTTTTTTTTTTGGTGTGTGCTCGTTCATATTACACCAGGGTGTCCAATCCTGGTCCTTGAGGGCCAGTATCCTGCACGTTTTAGATATTTCCCTCTTCCACCACACCTGACGGTCGTTATCAGGCGTCTGCAGAGCTTGATGATAGGCTTATCCTTTGAATCAGGTATGTTGGAAGAGGAAAATATCTAAAACATGCAGGATACTAGCCCTCGAGGACCAGGATTGGACACCCCTGTATTACACATTAAATGCGACTTCTATCAGTTTCGAGTATGAACTGAATGCGACCCTGAAGTGACCCGCATGCACAAAAAATTCTAATCCTAATCACACAGGCACGCACTGTGTTTATAGAAGTAAATATGTTTTTCCCGCCGCTCCTCTGCCCGGGACGCAGAATTGTGACATTTGTTGCATTCCAATGACGTAAAGGTCGGATAAATGTGACCAGACTGAAGTCACATTGCAAAATATCAGATACGTATCAGATATTGGACCACATATGAAAGTAGCCTGAGTTGGATTTGTGCTGTTTAAACTGTCTTTAACAGATCGGATACAGGTCAAATATGGCCAAAAAAAAAGTCAGATTTGGGTCACATTTGCCTGCAGTCTGAACATAGCCTCATTGTCTCACACACTTTAAGACAGACTGTGAGTCTGTGCAGGCCTCATTACACAGAAAAGTAATTAGCGACCAGAAGGCCTAGAGAGCGGTAACTACATCCAGATCCACCGTATGTGTGCTGTGTTACCCTATATGTCACTGTGAACTACGAGTGTGTTTACCACAAGCAGGAAATCAGAGTGTTAAAGAAATAACTGTATATGCCCGGCTTCTTCCTGGCCACTCGGCGCAGAGCTATTAGCGCCAACAGGTCATTACTGCTGCTCTGAGGTCAAAAACCCTGCAGCTATGTGCACATAAAAACACAGACACACTCAGACAGAAGGGGAGGTCATGCTGCAAGTCCAACTCTTCACCGTAATTAGTTTGTAGACATTTCCGAATTTCATGGGGTTTTCAGTTAAAAAGGTTATAGTATGTGGGGGCATAATGTTGCATCGTACACAGATTTAATGTGGTAATACTGCAGGCTTTTACTTAGATACAGGGATTTGGGACCTAATTAAGAGCAGCAGTAAATGTGTTAAACAAAAAAGACAAGTGGGAATAATAAAAAAAACACAGTCCTTAAAAACTCTTCTGCTAATGTCTTGTGCATGTCTGCATTTCGTCTAATTGGTGTCAGTTTTAATAAAAACTGCAGAATGTGTACGACATTAGTGAGACAGCTCTGCAGCGTAAATATGCATCTTGTAGTATATTTGGAGTAGTAGTACTTTGGACTTAGAAGTGTACGTGCACAATTACACATGCTTCTAAAGGGGTCATATTTAGCTAAACCCACTTTTATTAGTCTTTGGTTCATTTATGTGTGTACGTATTTGGACCCTAATAGTTCCAAAAGTTAGAATCTGAACCCTCCAGGTACTGCAAAGTAGGGCTGTGCAATTAATCGAAATTCAATTACGATTTCGATTATTACACGCAACGATTACAAAAATTATGTAATCGAGAAAAAACGATTATTAATTTTGAGTTGTCTTAATTCACGCGCACGCAAGCTACCATGAGCTGCTCTGCCCCGCCCCCCTCTAAGCTACTGCTGCCTGCTAGCCGGCAGGTCCACCCCAAGAGGAAAGTTGTACCTAGCGGTCTGGAAAAATGGCAGGAGAATCACAGCAGAAGTGCTTGGTAAACAAAAAAGGCAAGTCAAATTCAATTGTATGGAATCACTTTGGGTTTGACGAAGAAGACGAAGAGCAAAAACCCACCACGTGCAAAAAGTGTTTCGTAGTTGTGTCCGCACTGACCGCTAACACAACAAACCTTTGTAACCATCTAAAGTTTAACCACCGCCACCTTTATCATAATCTTATGAAAAACTAAAACACATAAAAACAACTCCGTTTACAACTTCGTCCACAATGCAATCTTCAGTCTCCGAATCTCTTTACGCTGCAACTCCCGTATTAACCTAACCCTAACCTGTATAACCCTAACGTGCGTATTCTAGATGGCTGATGTATACAGAAGGCCTTAACTGAAACCTTACAGCACGCCACTGAATTTACTGTTTCATACTACATTGAACATACTTGAATTTATAATTTGCACTTTACGTGAGTTTTTTTTTTTTTTAAATTGCTACAGTTCTATGGCAAGTCTATAGCAGTTTAATTCCAGTGCACTATTTGTTTACAAAAGGAAACATACTTGAATTTACAGTACACTTATTTGCATTCAAAGATTTTTTTTGTTTCGTACAAAAGTGAACATACTTTGTTTTAGTGGTTAAAAGCTTTATTTATGTTTAAGGAGTATATTTTACATTGTTTTGCAAGAAAAAAATAAACAACTTTAAGGTTAACAAATAATCGTTTTTAATAATCGTGATTTCAATTATTGCTAAAATAATCGTGATTTTTTTTTTTTTTTTCTATAATCAAGCCGCCCTACTGCAAAGCTATCTTTATATTAATTTTGGCCAAAAATCAAGTGGATTTCTACTAGAGTCTGACCGATGAGGGATTTTTGGGGCTGATGCCGATACCAATATTGGGGCGATGAAAAGCCGATATCCCACATATCGTCCGATTACTGACATATCGGCTAATATATGAAATAAGAACATTAGTATACACAGGATATAATAGTCTTATATTCGATAATGGTGGACATGTGAAGTAAAAGTTACATCTTTGTTTGTCAAAGATAATTGTGTTGTACATCTGGTAGTTTTTATGCTGAGGAGAGCAGAGTTTTGGGAAAAGATGTGAGTCTATATTTTATAAGCAGTGACATAAAGCCATGGACCCCCGATACACAAAGCTCTTGACAGGCTCTACAATGTCATTACCAAGCTGCAAGCGAGGTGGATCTGGCCCATCCCCGACATGCATGAGCTTGCTTTTTGTCCAGTTCACTTGGAGGTCAAGCTTCTCTGCCTTCTCACTGTATATGCCCAGAGCATCTGTCAGCTGACTGTAGGATGTGCTCAGCAGGATGGTGTCATCAGTGTACTCCAGGTCAGTCAGGTGGTAGCTGCCAAGGGATTTGTGTATCTGGGGTCCATGGTGACAGAAAACGGGGACCTAAAACCAGAGATTATCTGCAGAAGAGCCCTGGCAGCATCAGCACTGCAGTCTCTCTGGAAACCACTCTGGCGGCACCAGACCATCTCACGCAGGACGAAGCTCCGGATCTACAACTCTGCCATCCTCTCCATCCTGCTGTATGGCTCGGAAACATGGCCCTTAAACAAGACTCTGGCTGCCAGAATAGATGGCTTTGATAGCAGGGCTCTCGGAACCATCGAAAACATCAGGTGGCCCCAGTGGGTTTCCAACGAGGTGCTTCAAGCCCGCACATGCCAGCCCAAAGCATCCAGCCTGGCCGCGCAACGTCGCACCCGCTGGTTCGGTCATGTCCTCCGCCTCCCTCCTGACCATCCAACAAGAGCCATTCTTCAATTTGACCCAAAGGCCGCGGACTGGAAACAACCACGAGGCAAGCCCCGCACCTGATGGCTCGACGTCATTGCGGGCGACCTCCAACAACATGGAGTTACCATGGAGGACGCAGAGCAGCTGGCACAAGACCACCAGCGATGGAAAACACTGGTTCACCTGGTCGACTCAACGCACTGGGACGGGACACCCACCCCATCGCAGGAGTCCTAAAGGAGACATAAAGCAGTGACCACTGGAACTATTCCTCCACAATTCAAAACTGCAGCCGTCACCCGCATCCTCAAAAAACCTGGTCTAGACCCCAACAATTTCAATAACCTCCGCCCCATCTCTAACCTACCTTTTACAGGGGTTGGACAAAATAATGGAAACACCTTAAAAAATCGACAAAATATAATTTAATATGGTGTAGGTCCGCCTTTTGCAGGAATTACAGCCTCAATTCTCCGAGGTATTGATTCATACAACTTGTGAATCGTTTCCAAAGGAATTTCAAGCCATTCTTCAGTTAGAATACCCTCCAACTCTTTTAGAGACGATGGCGGTGGAAATCGACGTCTTACTTGAATCTCTAAAACTGACCATAAATGCTCAATAATGTTGAGGTCTGGGGACTGTGCCGGCCATATGAGATACTCAACTTCATTAGAATGTTCCTCATGCCATTCTTTAACAATTCTAGCTGTATGGATTGGGGCATTATCATCTTGAGGTGAAGGTGTTTCCATTATTTTGTCCAACCCCTGTATTTCAAAAATTGTTGAAAAAATAGTTGCCCCTCAACTCCACACACATTTAATGACTAATAGTCTCTATGAGCCCTTCAAGTCTGGTTTCTGCCCACAGCACAGAAACAGCCCTTCTAAAAATCACTAATGATCTCCTCCTCGCAGCTGACTCCGGTTCATTATCCATCCTGATTCTTCTCGACCTGAGTGCGGCCTTCGACACCATCTCATCCCCCATCCTCCTCAGTAGACTCATCTATTGGCATCACCCACACCCCCCTCTGCTGGTTTCATTCTTATCTGTCAGGCCGCACTCAGTTCGTTCAGCTCAAAACTTTCAGGTCAGATCCCTCCCCAGTTACCTCAAGTGTGCCCCAGGGCTCCGTCCTGGGGCCCCTTCTATTCATCATTTAGCTCCTCCCCCTCGGCAGTATCTTCAGAAAATTTAACATCCAATTCCACTGCTTGGCGGATGACACCCAGCGCTACCTCACCACCAAACCTTGCTCCACACTCCCGCCCTTCTTCCTCACCTCCTGGATCTCTGAAATTAAATCCTGGTTCACCTCCAATTTCTTAAAACTCAATAGCGACAAAACAGAAATAACAGAAGCAAAAACAGAAATTAATCGGCAGGCCGATTAATCGGTTGGACTCTAATTTCCACAACCCATTGAAATTCCTTCTTAATTTGTTACGTCTAAAACTAGTTACGTCACGACATTTGCACATATAAGGTCAAGACTTCCGACAAACATTTCTCAGAGTACAGTATAATTGTTTGTCAGCAGCAGCGGTTGTAGTCCATACTGAAAATACCTAAAATGTTCACTTGCTGTTGTATTAATTAACAGAAGTAGCAGAACGGGACAGAGCAGCACAGTCAACAACCTGGGGGGGGGGCATGAAGTGGCTCATTTGCATTTAAAGGGCCAGCGCTCAAAATGACCTTTCTGGTGTCATTAGTCAGAAATGGGGTTGAAGATGGACCTATGGAGTTGAATTAATGAAGAATTCAGACCCAAGCATGGCATTTACAGTTTATGTAGACCATAGGGAAATGTTTTAAAATGCATAATTACATTTTTTAAAAAAGCACAATATCATTCCTTTAAATCAGTGGTCAGATGTGGAGCATTTTACACAAAAAAGTCACGTATCTGTGTTGAAGTGAACATTTAATATCAAGTTAACTTAAATTAAACGTCTTTTCATGAACCAGCACACTTATTGATCCATATCAGTCGGGGGTCTTATTGTTTCCATGGCGACACTTAACAAAGGTATTGGTTTCCAGACAGTGAGTGATGGTTCTGTTTAAGTATTCTCAGTACAATATCCAATCAGATGTAAGTGTGCAGGCATATATACAGGCAGTATTACTGTCAAGCAAACATGAACTGAAGACATCCCACAAATCCACGGATCTATTAGATTCATGTGCAGAGGATGCACACATACGTACGTACAAACCAACCCAGAGAAGGCAGACGAATACAAACAGAAATAGAGACCGCTTGGTGTAAGAAATATGATGAAACACTTAATACGCGTGCTGCTCGGTGGTAGATAAACCCATCCCCGCTGCTTTGCAACCACAGATCAATCTGCCGTCACACATTCTGACTCTACACCTAAATCCTCTCTGTACCTCCTCTCACACAAACTGCCTGCTTTACATTCCCATTGTTCTTCTCCAGTTAAAATAAAACTCATGTACAGTAACACCATCGTGATTGAGATTTTGTACCAGCATCAGATTCTTGTTTCACACTTGAGTGACTCTTGACAATGTGAATGTAGAGCAAAAGAAATTAATATATATTTTTTTTTCTCATCATTTTCCACCTGCCTGAACTCCCTTGATTAAAAAAAAAAAATGGATTAAGTGGCACATTGTCTGTAGAGCACACCTTCATACTCCTGTAAAACAGAACAAGGATGATTAAGTCTATTATCTTTAGAGAATTAGCAGCTTTAATTAGGAATATTTGGGGCAGTGAGTATTACCTGGACATGCAGAAAACCTATTTTTTTACTTCTTTATTAGACTACGACAACTTAGGAGAATCACTCATTTGATTTTCACTATATGGACAAAAGTATTGGGACATGTTGAATTCAGGTGTTTCTTTGCCAACAGGGGCTGGGCTACAAAACAATAAATACAAATGGGATAATGTAATTGTATATAGTGACAAATATCATTGCAGTACAGGCTATTGCCATCTACAATATGAAATGATTCAGTTTGTTCTTACATAATACAGTATTAATAGTTTTAAATGCTCTACCTCTAAATGTTTATTATGTCTGTTGCCCATAAAGTTGGAGTATTTTTACATCTTCTCATGAAATGAAAGTGACAATGTTATTTATTCTTGACAGATAAAGTGTAACTGGGGCTCCGTATGTAATCATTGTATGTGGTCAAAAAGGGATCACTGATGTGTATTATATAAACGGGTACTTCTATTAAACTGGTCCCTAAAAACGGGACAGAGGGGCTAAAAATTCAAACCACATATAGACTATTGTTATGAAGCAAGTTTGGAAGCACTTTGGGTCTGTTTTAAAAATAAATATCTATTGAGATAAGAGAAACTATTTTTCAGAAAAAAACATATTTTAATCTTATTATTATATTATTTTTAGACAAAACTCTGCATGTAACACGGTAAAAATAACAAAAAATTTTGTGCTATTTTTTTTTAAATATCTTTTTATTCTCTAACAGGCACATTTTGGGAATCGAACTAATTATGCAAGGCAGAGTGTTTCACAAAAATGACCGCTGTTGCAAAATCACTCACGGTTTATATGTGTTTAAATGGGCAGGTTCTGCATGTAACGCAAGTGGACACGATGGGTTACACACAAAACCTGGAATGAGACTGAGATTCATGAAAAACCTGCATGTCTGGATGAGAAAAACCACTAGGATCCTCAAATTTAACACAGTGTCTTTATTTATAGTGCTATATCAGACCATTTCAAGCCATGTTTTCCAGATCAAATCCACTGACACCCAGGTAGCTTTTCGTGTCCCAATTTTGGTCCTATTTTTGGCCCTAATATTTTATTCAAAATTCATTAATTTTGCAATGGCTCAGAGCAAGAGTAAAAATTTTTTTGCACTTATGAGGTCATCATTAGGTACATCCTGGGAAGAAATGTCTAAATTTCTCTTTTATTATTAGGTCTAAAGAAGCTGGCAAAGTGCCAGATACCAAAATGAACCCAGTTTCATAGAAAAACCAAATAGGAATAATAAAAAAAAATTATATCTGGAAACAAAATGATTCCAACTTTATGGGTAATAGAGCATTTGTCATGTTCTGACCATAAATAGCCATTTTAATCATCTTGTTTCTCACTTAGGAGGAAAAATCAAGCTTTAAACTTTGATTTGATATTTATTGAGATAATTACTGTTATCGCCTTACATGAATATTTTTATCATGATACTATGATAAAACCCTACAAGCTATAGGTGTGATGTCACCCAATTTGTCCTTATGGTGGATGTGCGATTTGTTTTTACCCTGAAGAAGAGCCCAATGTTCAATAGAGGTGTAAAAATAATACAAAATCCACAGTAACTTGATATTATACATTGATCCTAAGGGGCAATGTATTGGTTTTTTAATGAGTATATCACATTTTAAGAGTCTGGTTCAGACCAGCTCTAAATTTTAAATGTCATTAGATACCTTATGTTACGATGTGGCCCTATTTAAATAAAATTTGATTGACTGATTGATTACAGGCAAATGTTTCTGCCAGACATTTTAAGTAGAATGGGAATGTGTTTTTTTGTTTGTTTGTTTTTTAACTCAGATACGGTGACAAGGTGCTTTGTCCATACTGTGACTGTTCATTATAATTTTTTTTTTTAAGATCATATCATATATATATATTGACATGTTTTCATCATATATCACAGTACAAACTCATAGATACTATTAAACTATAAAACACATGACCAACTTACACTGAGGCATAAGGTTTTTCCAAACAAAAACCTAACTTTAAAGGGGTCATATTTTGCTAAACCCACTTTTATTAGTCTTTGGTTCATTTATTTGTGTATTTGGACCATAATAGTTCATAAAGTTTGAATTTGAACCCTCCAGGTGCTGCAAAGCTATCTTTATATTCATATTGGCAAAAATCCAGTGGATTTCTACAACCTGTTTTAATTCCTTCTTAATTTGTTACGTCTATAACTAGTTACATTACGACATTTGCACATATAAGGTCAAGACTTCCGACAAATATTTCTCCGAGTACGACATAATTGTTTATCAGCAGCAGCGGTTGTTGTAAAAACTGAAAATATGTCCAAACTTCAAACCGATTACCTAAAATGTTCAGTTGTTGGCTGACCGGGACAGAGCAGCACAGTCAGCAACCTGGAGGGGGCGGGGCCTGAAGTGGTTCATTTGCATTTAAAGGGCCAGCGCTCAAAACGACCTTTCTGGTGTCATTACTCAGAAATAGGGTTGAAGATGGACCTGTGGAGTTGAATTAATGAAGAATTCAGACCCAAGCAGAGCATTTACAGTTTATGTAGACCACAGGGAAATGTTTCAAATGCACAATTCTATTTTAAAAAGTAAAATATCACTCCTTTAAATGACAGTAGCTATGTGAGTTCCTTCTTTAATGTACTTGTGCCTTTCATTTAGCTCTGCAAAATGAAGACTATTAAAATTTTCCACATACTACTTGTCAAAAAGTTTCAGATATTTAGCATTTATTAGCTAAGTGTAGTTTTTCAGTTACAACAAACATCTGGTGGCATAGTGAGGCTGAACTAAGGTTATAAAAGTTTTCGATTTTTTGTTATAGTTTAGTTCTATTTAGTTTTGACTTTTTTTTTCTCTAGTTCAGTTAGTTTTAATTCGTTTTTAGAGCAGGTTTGCTAGTTTTTATTAGTTTTCATATTTTTCTAAATGCTTAGTTTTAGTTTGGTTTAGTATTAGTTTTAGTTTTTTCATATCTTTTATGTTCGCTGTCGTATTCAAATAAATCCCAGACAGGACTCTGCTGCTTTCTCCCAACATTAGTTTTCATGTTTCCAGGTAGAGCGGGGACGAGAGGCCGACTCTAAAGGACAAGTGACGAGAAGTGACGGACTGTGAAGTGTTGTATGGTGCCGCTAGCTAAAATTGCTAGAGCGAAATAAATCAATTTTGTATCAATCCGACGTTGACAAAGACGAAAATGAAGGGAATTTTCTCCATAATTTTTATACGTTTTAGTTTTGTAAACACACAATACAGTTTCAGTTAGTTATCATTTTTTCTTTTAATTGTAGTTTTTATTTATTTCAGTTCACAAAAATGTTTTTTCAATTCTAGTTTTCGTCATTTCGTTGGTTTTCGTTAATAATAATAATAACCTTGGGCTGAACTGCCAAAAGAAAATGTTCCTACTCATATTTCCAGTTCATATCATTATAATATATGTGCATATTTTTTCGCTCTATCCCTTCCTTATCCTCACAGTCTTCCATATCCACGTCCTCGTCTCAGACACATACACTGCCCACCTGACACTTTTTTTTTTTTTTTTGTAGCTGCAGCTGCCGTTTCCCTGTCCCTTCCCCATCTCCTCTGTCACAATATCACACCCACCTTCTACTGTTCATCTACGCCATCTCTCCCTCCACCAACAATGTCTTTTCTTTTTTGCGGCCTGAGAAGACAGTAGACAGGAGGGGGAGTAATCATGGCTGCAGGCCATTACCCACCACATACATCTCTATGAGCAAAGAACCACAGGCCTCCTACTCACACATCATTAATTAAACCCACATCACTTAAAATGCATGTTTGCTGGCAGACACACACACACACACACACACACATATACACACACTGCGTCTGATTCCTTGCTGTTTTCATTGACTCACTCCTCCTCCCCGTGCAGCGTTCGCATTATGAAGGTCAATGATGAATGATGGGTATTGTCTGCAGACACACACGTCTCGCACAAAAGCTACAAAGACGGGATAAACAAGGTACATGGGCAAATTTTGTGTCTTTGGGCACATCTGTCACGAGGTCACGTTGGGAAACTCGGTCGGCATCTGCCCTCACATCACAGGAACAACCACTTTGGATTGGTTCCTGTAATCAGCCTCACACACTTATCCGCATCATCCCTGCTGTCGGTGTCATCCTAAAAAAATAACAACCTGCAAAAGCAAATGCCTGAATATCCAAATACTAAACCCACAGGTGTACTGTTGGGCTCCTTCAACCCCATTTCTTTGTTCTTTGAATTATTACCTCCGCCAAGTGTAACAGTGGAGGTTATGCTTTCATCGGGGTTTGTCTGTTAGCAAGATAACTCAAAAAGTTATTCATGGATTTTCAAGAAATGTTCAGGAAATGTTGATACTGGCACAAGGAACAAATTATTAAATTTTGGTGGTGATCGGGGGGGGTGGGGGGGGTTGTTTGTTCGTCTGACTGTTAGCAAGATAACTCAAAAACTTATGGACGGATTTGGATGAAATTTTCAGAAAAGGAACAAATGATTAAATTTTGGTGGTGTTTGGGGGGGCTGATCTGCCTTGGTCTGCGCTCTGAGTGCTTTTCTAGGGATTATTAATACTATTAGTGTATACATATATGTATTTATATATAAATTATTTCCTAGAAGTGTGGTTGGCAATATGTACAAGCTTGTTATTCTTATCCATTTACTTATTTACTTTATGGTAAATGGACTGAACTTATGTAGCGCATTTTCTATACCGTCATGGCACCCAAAGTGCTTTACAGTGCCTCACATTCACCCATTCATACAATTTAGGGTTCAGTACACTTTGACATGTGGACAGCCGGACCCAGGATTCGAACCACCAACCCTTTGGTCATTGGACGACCCACTTTACCAACTGAGCCATGCGCATTATTTATTTTCCACTTTTTTCCCTTTTTTTTTTCCATGTGTGCGCTTTATGGACACACCCACAATCATTTATACATGTAGATAACTGTGAGTGCATGTAAGTAAATGTAAGTATGTTTGTTTGCATGTATAATCTTCATTACTATTCATGTTATTGTTCTACAAAGTAGGATGACCATGAAAAGCACGGATCTTCACAAATCACTCTTCTGTTATGTTTCGCACTGCAAAGTCTATGTTTATATGACATTATTCACGTAACAAAGATTCACAAATTACTTTATTTTTCCTTTCAGTGAGCAATATTGACACCCTTTTTTTTCTTTTCAAAAAAAAAAAAAAAAGAAAGAACAGTGTACTTTGTTCCAGTGATGTCCTGTGTTGTACGTTATGAGACTTATGGGGAAAAAAAAAAAAATCAATGCCATCTACACAAAGCAACAACAACAAAAAAATTCTCTTAAACACAAAAATTGATTAAACGATTAGTTCAGTGAAGTGTCTGAAAATCATCTCAGCACAGATGATGCTTGGATGCTTTATTTTTCAACCTTTTTTCATCTTTTCTCGCAGTAAATACAAAGAATAAATCCCTTTCTAATCCACTTTAGAAGAGGGTGATCACATACTTCATTATTTTCATGTCTGGGAGCCTGTGTGTGACCCTGAAGGAATTTTACCAGTGCTATTTCTTAACAAGATTAAATGATTGGTGTCGACTGACCTTCTAAGGAGACGCATTATCAAGTCGAGTCAAGGCATTTAAGTCACGTTGTTGTGTACTCACCGAGCTCCTGTCTAATTTACAGTTTAAAAAAATGCGTAAGCGCTGTGTGAAAAAGAGTCTCATGTACCAGTCGCATTTCATCTGACTGTTTGTATTACATTTCTAAATCTCATCGCGGCTAACAGGATTGACTGCGTTCCCCTTTTACGTCATTTAACACTCTAAAAGCGCAATCACATTTCAGATGACTTGGCTGACTGGGTGCTTTGTTCCGACCGCTTACAGGCAGAGAGGGAGGCTTAAATTTCATCTGTGTATGCATGAATGTCAACATTATGAGCCAGTGAGTCACATATCTGAAATGTGCTGATATTGATTATGACAAATAAGGAGACGGTTGTGTAGTACTACATGCACATAAACAGCATTACTCAATGAAAAACCACTGTTGAAAACGTACAGTTAGCGTAAAATATGATTAGACCACCAAAAGTCATCAAAAACAATGGTTATGCAATCAAGTACTAACTCCTGTGTGTATCATGTGACTAAAACAGACAGAAAAGAAAACATGGAATGCCTAAAAGCACTGTTTTTGTCAGTACGATGCCATAGATATTGATGTAAGAACTGAAGTCATTTTGGTTATTATCAAGAAAACATGGAAAATGGATAAATATCAGCTCTGAAATTAAACTACTATGAGATATTTTTGTTGTTATCATTATATTTGTCCAAACAAATGTACCTTTAGTTGTACCAGGCATTAAAATGAACAAGAAATTGAAGAAAACAAGGGTGGTCAAATAATTTTTTCCGTAACTGTATGTGTAACAATACTTCATCACATACATTGAAAACAAAGAATAACCAGCACTTTTGTCATCTGTTTTCCAATTCATCTTATTTAAGTGTTTAAAGTTTAATCTCTAAAGCAAATATTGTACAGCAGTGTTTGGTCTGGTGTATAAGCTGAAAAAAAAAACCCAAAAACGGATGATTATTTTATGTTATGTTTATGTTTATGCATTTGGCAGATGCTTTTTTCCAAAGCGACTTACAGGGGAAAACCAATCAAATCACTCAATCAATCCAATTTTATTTCTATAGTGCCAGATCATAACAAAATTATCTCATGACACTTTATAGAGTGGGTCAAAACCAGACTCTAAGCCAATTTACAGAAACCCAACAGAATATATTTTGTGATTTAAACCATTTTTTATGTTCAAACATGAGAAATATTTCATAAATCTAGCAGTAGAACGTTAAAACAATTGAAATGATAAAATATTTATGATTAAACAAAAGAACACATCAAAACCCAGTGTTGTAGCTGCTAACTTAAATAATTTGTTTTTATTAAGAAAACCATGGAAAATGGCTAGATATGAGCTCTGAAATTAAACTACTGAGATATTTGTATTATATTTGTCTGAACAAATGTACCTTTAGTTGTACCAGGCATTAAAATGAAAAAGAAACTTAAGAAAACAAGGGTGGTCGAATAATTTTTTCCGCAACTGTGTATCGTTAGCCTCATAGCATAATTGCCTAAGTCATATTTTATTTAGGTCATAGCCAGTGATGAAAAATGAATAAACAGTGTTAGGAGAGTAAAGATACACAGATATCTAATCTCCATTCTACAACTTCATTTCTACATATAGTAATTATTTGTTTTAATCTGTTTATTTCTTTGTATTTTATGGATTGTCTGTTTCATCTTGCTGTACAGTGTCCTTGGGTGTCTTGAAAGGTGCTTATAAATAAAATGTATTATTATTATTACATCATAATTTGGCCTAAAATATAACTTAGGCAGTTATGCTATGAGGCTAACGATATGCTTTTAACAGATCATTTAAGTATTGTATTAAGGTACTTGTCCATTTTTTTGGAACAACATGCAAGGATACTGTTGCTATAGGGGTGCGTCTAGAAAATTTACATTGGGTGACAAAGAAGTGGCCTATGCAGAATGGTATGGGAGGATATATGTGGGAATCTCCATGCATACTGTATGAATGTAAATGGATTCAGCAAAAGATCTACAAAAGAAAGGGCCCGTGAGATGAATGTATGAAATGCAAAACAATACACTGAAGATATTAAAAGTCCAGGGTATCGAAATCATTTTAGTTCAGATTCCAAGTACAGACCGACATGATCTCAAGTGGATCAGACCAGTAAAATACAGTCTACTCTCGTTATACCGCCAACTTCCGTTCACGGCCAAATTGGCGGTATAGCAAAAATGGCGTTACAACGGGTTGCGTCCATAATGTGCATGTCTTTACTATATGATGTCTGTGCTGCCTCCGTTAACCCGTTCTAATTGCGTTTCTAAATAAATCTTGATTCTGTTATGTTGTAAGAGATCATTTAAAGTGGGGAAACATTTTAAGCATTATTATACCGTGTCGGGAAATGACACCCCATCATCTTGAGGCTTTGGCTTAATCCCACGTCCTCTTCCCGACATCCTGACCTACTGAGTGTTCTGCGATAAATGAACGGTGGCCGTTCCGTAGACCTACTCGTAGCTTGTCGCGATCAGCGTCTGGCGCGTTTGTTTCAGTGCATTGTTAAAATGTATGTGTACTCGATGGCAATCACGCTGGCGGTATAACGGTCGGGAAATCAATGGTATAAGTGTTGTTTGTGCATGGAACTGGGCTGGCGGATGGCGATAGGCGGAAATGGTGGTATAACGGCGGGCGGTTTAACGAGAGTAGACTGTACTATTATAATAACCGATAAATAATGACAACAAATGTTTCTCTTTAAAGTCAGAGATTTTTGGCTGGGCTTGTGTGATATCTTGTCTAATGTTACCAAGAATTCAATCCCCCTGGATCCTGAAATTTGTCTAATTGGAAATTTTATGAAGATTATTGAACCGCTAAACAAATATCAAACAAAATTCCTCGAAATAGCCTTGGCAGTCACTAGAAAAATTATTGCTGTTACATGGAAATCTGATTCTCCCATTCCTTTAACCAAATGGTACACAGAGATGAACAGTTGTGTCCCTTTAGAAAAAATAACATATAGCCTAAGAAAGTCATATAAAACTTTTGTCAGAATTTGGCAACCTTACTTAGACTATGTAGGTGCAATTGTAATTTAACTGGTCTTATTCTGTCATGCCATGTGTCCTTTTGAACAAAAAGTAAGAGCAGAAGCCTTTTTTTTTTTTTACTCGAATGAGCGAGCGGGCGGGGTGGGGGTGGGGGGGCAGTATTTGTCACATTTGTTTGTTCCATTGTTCTCTTTCTTCATTTGTAAAATGAAAATTCGAAAACCAAAATCAAATATTTAAAAAACAAAAAAACAAATGTTTCTTTGTTTTACTGTAAAAAAAAAAAAAAAAAAGTAAAATTACATGAAAATGTTTACATGTACAAACTATCCTTTTGCAAAAAAATGTGAATAACCTGAACAAATATGAACAACCTGGATTGTCTAAGGAGAAGTCACTCCTATTTTAACAATATTCTGCCTGTAACTGATTATTTTATGCATTTGTAGATTCACTGTGATCTGCGAATTGTAATGCACATGTGTAGAGGATATAATATATAATATTTTAAAAAATTGCACTTATTTTTCTTAAGACATTTCAGGCTGTTCATGTTAGTCACATAAACATTTTCATAATATAAATGTACTTTTTTCACTGTTATTTTGCTGGTTCACTTCAGATCATATTGGGCTGAATGTGGCCCCTGAACTAAATTGAGTTTAACACCCCTGCTGTGGACCTTCTCCTGTATTGCTGGTGGACTAGAACATGTAGGTGATAGTGCGGAGCAGAGTAGCAGTAAAATGGAAGTGAGGTAACAGTGTGGTAAGGGTAAATAAAAAGAGGTAGTTAGCATTCTGCAAGTCTGACTCATAGTTATTCATTGCAAAAGTGTGTTTTTCTAAGTAATAAAGTAAGAAAATAACATGGCAAACATGAAGAACAGAAAATTCAAATGAAATTAAGATGACAATATGACAACAAGCAACTCAAATACAGCTAATATTATTATTATTATTGTAATTTCATTTTTATTGAAGCATGAGACACAACATCTTCCAGTCACATTAATCTGTTACATATTCAAATACACATTCTCCATCAAGTGAGACTAATACGTTTCAGGTTGTCTCTGTCCAACCTTCTTAGGGATTAACATAATTCTCTCTTTTTTTCCAAAATACAGCTATTCATGCTTTCAGATGAATTACAGTTTTTGGAAAATTTGTCAGACAATGACTAATTTCCTCAGACAGGTCTGTTTTCTGTTCCCTCTGGCTTCAATCTAGACACTGTGACAGACTGAAAACTAATGAACCAGGATCTTGGATTACACACCGGGATATGTGGAATTCTAAGGTTTAAAATATAGTCCATGAAGAACCTTAAGGATTATCACTAAAATGTTAAAAAGAGTCCTGGTAAGTTCGAATGGTTTCTAAAGGTATTAAAAGGTTTATGGTTTAAAACGTAAAGAGACCAAGAGTAAAGACTTTTGCAGTGACCAAACATGCGAAAATGAAAGCATGACTGGCAGGTTCTGAATCTTTGAAACAGAAAATCAATCTTATCTTACCAGTATTTCTAAAAAAAACAAAAAAAAAAAACACGTATAATTGTGTAAGCTTTCTAATACAGTATGTTACTTCTAGTAAATTATAATCAAATGGACACCAGGTTTCTTCCAGCAGACTTTAAATATTAAACTTTTTTTTTTAAGTCAATTGGGTAATCATGTAATAAACTCTGGGATTCTGAGATTAACATTTTCCACAATACTACCTTAAAAACAGGATGGAATTTTGGAATATAATGCAGAACTAACGCCATCATTACAATGTAGTAATTACTTGGAGTGTAGGAAAATATCGGTTCTGCAATATATGGTGATATTTCATTTCACAATACTGCATTGATATTAAAAATTACTGTATCGATATTTTTAGGTATTTATTCGAATGCAAATATTGTGGAGATTTATTTTAGTTTTTTGGGCTTTCTTTTTTGTTTATATTTTATTTATTATTATTTAACACTCTTTTATTAAATAATGGTAATTTATTTGTTGGGATTGCACAAAAATAATGTTATGTTAGTTATGAACTAATAGAATATGAACATTTGAACAGGATCTTTAACTGTATATAAAAAAAAAGAAACAAACAAAATATTGCCTTTTTAACAGTGTCATGACACATCGTGATATATCGTATTGTGATCCTAGTATTGTGATTTGTATCATATCGCCAGATTCTTGCCAATACAGACCCCTACTAAAATATAGTCTGAGAATAGCCCATGAAGATCCTTACGGATCATCAAATATATCAAAATGTTAAAGAGTCCTGGTAAGTCCTAATGGTTTCTAAAGGTATTAAAAGGTTTATGGTTAAAAACGTAAAGAGACCAAGAGTAAAGGCTTTTGCAGTGACCAAACGTGAAAATAAAAGCATGACTGGCAGGTTCTGCATCTTTAAAAGAGAAAATCGATCCTATCTCATCAGTATTTCTTTAAAAAAAAAAAAGACATGTAATTGCGTGAGCTTTCTAATACAGTATGTTACTTCTAGTAAATTATAATCAAAATGGACACCAGGTTTGTTGCAGCAGACTTTAAATATTGAACTTTTTTTTTTTTTTTTTTATGCCAGTTGGGTAACCCTGTAGTAAACTCTGAGATACTGAGATAGGATTTTCCACAATATTACCTTGAAAACAAGATGAAAATTTTGAATATAATGCAGGAGTTAACACCATCATTACAATGTAGTAATTACACACCTCCAAGAATTTTAATGTGCGTCATTAAACTGTAAAAACATGTTAAATTACTTCTTTATTTTTTATTATTATGATTATTTAGTAATACCATTTTTGGCCTGGTTATTGTTTTCAATGTGGTTTCTTACTATGTTACATATATTTCAGTGTAACATTACACACTGATATCCATAGTTAATACCTTTTACTGAAGTATTACATGTATTAGTTATCATCATTATTCTTACCATGTTATTATTACGAAGCTATCATGTGCAGTAAGTTGTATCAGAATATCTATGACATTATAAACTCTATCTCATTTGTTTTTTGTAAGAAAACAAAACACAAAAGGCTGTATCTGTCCAACATACATAAAAAAGTGATTCTCATTCATTACCCTAGCTTTACAAAAGTGTGATTTCAATGAGTTTTGGAGAAAATGGCACTAATGACAATAATTTCTCATTATACACCCAATGTTGACTGTGCACACAACCTCCATTTCCATTATTACACATAAGTTCTGGCTTTAGCTTGAGAAGCATCTATGCATTCACTGCATTAAAGTACAGTATTTTGTGATTTTTCATTTATTTCTCTGTTTTGAGTGTCTATACAGTTTGGATGTGTATGGAAATTTTACCTATTTGTGTGTTTCTGATGTAAATATATACATGAGAATATATCCAAAGTGCATCTCAGTGACAAACATATTCCTCAAGGTATTTGTTAGTGTGTGGGATCACGTATCTCCTGTCAATCGCCTGTAAAATGATGTCAGGACTCGAGCATGCTGGGAAGAATACAAACCATGAAGGGAAAGGAAAAACAGGTAGAAGGAAGGAGAGAGAGAGAGAGAGAGAGACGCTTGAAGGGTAAGCCAGAGAAAATACCAACAGAGAAAAATGAAATTTAAAAAAAAAAGGCTGTTTTCCAGGAAACATCACTGACACAATACACAAGTACAAAATTTAACTCATGATAACCATCTTTGTTTGACCGCACTATCTGATTTTTTACTTTCAACTTCACACTTAAGCATCAACACAACATGCTTGTTGATTCTCTATCGTAAATACATATAGCTTAGCGCACACACAAGGAAGTCACAGGGGAAATTACTAAGCCACCACGCTCAGAACAAGTGTTCAGCTACAGAAATAATGACAAAAGCAGAATTCTTATGTTTGTACCGCTTCACTGGTTACGGGGCAACAAAAAAATAACCCAGTTGGTTGTGTGGTGGAGGATGAATTTAAAAGGTTTTACCTTCTTGGAAGCAAGACAGGTATGTTCTCAGTAATACAGTCGCGGAAAAAATTATCAGACCATCAAAAGTCATCAATCACATGTCAGATGACTTGGCTGACTGGGTGTTTTGATCTGACTGCTTACAGGCAGCAAGGGAGCCTTAAAATTTCATCTGTGTATGCATGAATGTCAAAATTATGAGCCAGTGAGTCACAAATCTGAAATGTGCTGATATTGATTACGTAGTACTACATGCAAATACACAACATTACTCAATGAAAAACCAGTTGAAAATGTACAGTCGTGGAAAAAATTATTAGACCATCAAAAATCATCAAAAACAATGGTTATGCAATCAAGTACTAACTCCTGTGTGTATCATGTGACTAAAACAGACAGAAAAGAAAACATGGAATGCCTAAAAGCACTGTTTTTGTCAGTACAATGCCATAGCTACTGATGTAAAAACTGAAGTGATTTTGGTTATTATCAAGAAAACCATGGAAAATGGCTAGATATCAGCTCTGAAATTTAACTCTTATGAACCAACCCCAGATCATAACACTACCCCCAAAGGCTTGTACTATAGGCCCTATGCATGATGGGTAATCATTTAATACGCCCGTTTCACAGTAATGTACCCATCACTCTGGAACAGGATCAATCTGGACTCATCAGACCACATGATTTTTTTTCCTATTGAAACGCAGTCCAATCTTTATGCTCTTTACAAATTGATGGTAGTTTAAAAAAGAGAAATTAAAGACTTGGTTCGTTCCATAAAAAATTAATAATCACCATAGTCATTTTCCAGTGCAAGGTTCCTACCTATTTGCTGTTAAATTCAGGTATGGACTTTTTTATTTTTAGTTAGGCTATGTATTTTGGTATTTCTTGTTTGCTATGAACATTTGCCACTTTAAAGGTTCAATATGTAAGATCTATGTGCTCACCTGAGTTGACATGGGGTCTGTTTAAGATGGAAACCAGTTCCTTTTGATGTTTACTAACTCTACCTTCAAGATAACAATTGGGTCATTTGCAAGGATAGCAAATGTATGATTGCATTGGTTTGGTTTTTCCATGAACATCCTTAGGCTCCCTCCTAACTTCTTGAAGGGCTCATATTTTGCTAAACCCACTTTTATTAGTCTTTGGTTCATTTATTTGTGTATTTGGACCCTAATAGTTCATAAAGGTTGAGTTTGAACCCTCCAGGTGCTGCAAAGCTATCTTTATATTCATTTTGGCAAAAATAGTGGATTTCTGCAACTCGTTTTAATTCCTTCTTAATTTGTTACATCTATAACTAGTTACATCACGACATTTGCACATACAGTATAAGGTCAAGACTTCCGACGAACATTTCTCAGAGTACGACATAATTGTTTATCAGCAGCAGCAGTTGTAGTCCAAACTGAAAATATGTCCAAACTTCAAGCAAATTACCTAAAATGTTCAGTTGTTGGTTGAACAGGACAGAGCAACACAGCCAACAACCTGGAGGGGTGGGGGGTGTGAAGTGGCTCATTTGCATTTAAAGGGCCAGCGCTCAAAATGACCTTTCTGGTGTCATGACTCAGAAATAGGGTTGAGGATGGACCTGTGTAGATGAATTAATGAAGAATTCAGACCCAAGCAGAGCATTTACAGTTTATGTAGACCACAGGGAAGTGGTTTAAAATGCATAATTCCATTTAAACAAGCAAAATATCACTCCTTTCAATGTCTTTCTTCTGCCTTTAACATCTTTCTTCTGCACTTCTAAAGGAGCGTTGGTGCTGATCCTTTTAAGCAGATGTAGTGGGCGCTAATAAGTTAAGATGCTAACATTCACTAGCATCAAACTTCCTTATTTTAAAATTTAATCCTTGTAACGTCACTTATCAACTTCATCCTCTTCCTCTAAACTAGATCACAACATGTAAACTTGGTGGAGTATTTCCTTCATCCTTCTTAGAATCTCCGTTTTCGCATTTCCCTCTATTTACATGCAAACACAGAGATTTGCCGAAATCTCCTCTTTGGCCGGAGTTACTAGAAACCGCCAATTACTGTGCGCATGCCCGTCATTGTCGTGTAAATGATAGGCACAAACGCAGACAAAAATCTCTGTTTACAAAATTCCTAGCTATGTGTTAATGGCCCCTAACACTAGCTACTATTATCTTATGTTTACATTTACATTTATGCATTTGGCAGACGCTTTTTTCCAAAGCGGCTTACAGGGGAAAACCAATCAAATCACTCAATCAATCAAATTTTATGTATCTAGCGCCAGATCACAACAAAAGACTTATGCCGCATTTCCACTATGCGGTACTGGCTTGACTCGGCTCGACTCGACTCGGCCTTTTTGTGTTTCCATTATGAACATGGACCTGGAATCTGGTACCAGTACTAGTTTTTTGGTATCACCTCTGCTGAGGTTCTACGACTGGGGACCAAATACTAAAACATGACATGTAAACACTGCAGACCACTGATTGGTCAGAGAGTCGTCTCTGTGACCCGCCATTTTACAAAAAAAACACATGCGGAAGTTTACAGTAAATGTAGCGGTAGGTTAATCCACATGATGACAGCCCGCAAAACTACACCATTCACTCAGGAGATTCAGTCTATGGTGGCCGATGTAAAAATTCAGCATGAGCTTGACGAGACAACACACAACGAGTGAGTTTGTCGGTAACTCTCTGAGCAGACGACACAGAAGTAATGTGCCTCATCGCTATGACGTCTAGGTACTATAAAGTCAGTAGTATCCTGTAATGGAAACAGTCTCCAGGAATAGTATCTGGTACCTGAGTCGAGCCGGTTCCACATAGTGGAAACGCGACATTAGAATACAATTAGCTGATGTCAACAAACAACCAGCATCAGAACTAAAAAAAAACAACCTGTAAATGGAAATCTTACATATCAAACCTTTAAGATCATGCAATAAAGCAAGTAAGTAACCCTAACCTTTTAACCATGCGACTGACCACACAGCAGCAAAATTAGAACATTTTACCAGACAGCATACAGGGGCTGGACAAAATAATGGAAACACCTTCACCTCAAGATGATAATGCCCCAATCCATACAGCTAGAATTGTTAAAGAATGGCATGAGGAACATTCTAACGAAGTTGAGCATCTCGTATGGCCGGCACAGTCCCCAGACCTCAACATTATTGAGCATTTATGGTCAGTTTAAGAGATTCAAGTAAGACGTCGATTTCCACTACCATCGTCTCTAAAAGAGTTGGAGGGTATTCTAACTGAAGAATGGCTTAAAATTCCTTTGGAAACAATTCACAAGTTGTATGAATCAATACCTCGGAGAATTGAGGCTGTAATTGCCGCAAAAGGCGGACCTACACCATATTAAATTATATTTTGTTGATTTTTTTTAAGGTGTTTCCATTATTTTGTCCAACCCCTGTAGTTTCATAAAAGGTCAAAAGGTCACCAAAAGCACTAGTGTATTACGCCTGGAAATTACAAGTATACAAAAAACAACTGGACGTTCAAACGGCAGTTGATGACATACAAATCTCAACAAAGTTTTTAGAGACAGAAGGTTTTAATCATGTGTGTTGGTTTCAGGAAGTGTTTCTTTCTCAGCTGTTGTTTAATTATGGCTCAGACTTCATTTAACGAACGGCGCAGCTGTCACTGCTGGACAGTCGTGAACACATGGCACTAAACCGAACAAAAAGAGCTCACAGAGGAACACGAAGCAAACACATACACACTGCATCTTTCACCTCCTCTGGTAATGAAAACATATTATATTACACTGAGACTATAGGTTCCACTTTTAGAAACACTGGTTTGTCAAATTAGAGATACATGGTTATATATTTCTTCGCTTCATTAAAGTGTTTTTTTGTATTAGCAGCAAAAACGCTGGGTTTTGATGTTTTCTTTTGTTTAATCATATAAAAATTTTATCATTTCAATTGTTTTAATGTTCTACCTCTAGATTTATGAAATGTTTCTCATGTTCTGAACAATAAAGAATGGTTTAAATTACAAAATACTCATCTTTTTTTTTTTTCTTCCACACAAGACCAAACACTGCTGTACAATTTAGATTAGATTAAATGCAGTAAACCTTAAAAACACTTTAATTAATTAGAATAGGTAAACATATGGCATAAGTGCTGGTTAGTCCATGCTTTCAATGTACATGATGTAGTATTGTGACACATATATGTTGGTTTATGTACATTTATAGAAGAGATTTATAAACCTCGAACTAAAAAGCACCTGAAAACTGAATGCATTGTAGTGTACAGACAGTAAATGTTTCAATTTGGACTAAACAGTGGTATAAAAACAATTTCAGTCAAAACTTTAATAATAATAGATTTTATTTATAGCCGCCTTTCTTGGCACAAAATGACACTGTACAGTAAACAGGAGAGTATAAAACATGTTTAAGACCTTAACAAAATCTAATTGAGGTACAGAATCAACACATGAAGTAGATCTTTTAGCTCCGAGACAAACATTCTATTTCAGTAAAACCCATTCTCTCATTAATTCTCAAAATTTCACAGTTTGACCCTAACACTGTATCTTGGAAACTACAGCCAATCAGCATTTTTAAGCATTTTACTCATAGACCAGTGAAATCCACCTTTAAACTTGACATTGAAATGAATATTTTTAACACAATATGATTTTTGACCACATCACCCCAGAACTACTGTGGCTGTATCATTATAATTGGTGTTGGTTTCATCTCAGCTTTAACCCATAAAAACCCAAACATCCACCATCGATCAAAATCGTCATTGATGTAAAATGTTTACTAACTTCTGAACCACTAAACCTATTATTAAGTATAAATAATTGGTGTAAAATACAGTTTGTGATCTTTTCATGGTCATCAGATATGAGCCATTTGGACGTTCAGAGGCTCCGTAGTTACCATGGAAACACTGTCACCTTCTACAGCATTGATTCACTAGTAAAACCCATGGAGTTTGATCAATGACAGTGGATGGAGACACTTGGTTTATGTTCAGTTATTGATATTTTTGCTGAAAAAGTCACTTTTTCTTCTGTTTTCTCAGCTTTTGATATAATACCTCTTAACTTTAATCTAGATAGATGGATAGATGGATGGATAGATAGATTTTATTAATCCCCAAGGGGAAATTTAAAATACGGTCACAGCTCCACAGAAACAGTCATACCACATCAACAATACATAAATAAATGAACAAATGCATAGCGTAAATAGCTAAAAATAAGTTGGATTAAAAAGAAACTAGAATGAAAAGACAAAATGTGTATTCTACCAATCGCATTAAACATAAAAACATACCCCCCCCCCCCTTAGCTTTTATGAACATCTACATGATCAGTAAATCAAATTTTGGAAAATGCATGAATTACACTACAGCAATGCAAAGTAAAGAAGATAATATTACAATAAATCCCTTAAGAAAGGTTAAATATAGAGGAAAAAATCATTTGGGAACTACCACAAAAGTAGCACTGGGACTTTATGGGTTCAATATTGATTGATGTAAACGAAATCTTCCAATGTCAAAAAAAAAAAAAAAAAAAGATGAGATGAGATGAATATAATTCAAAAACTATTACTGTTGGAAAAAGTAAAAAGAATATTTTGGCTACACAACACTACAACTGATTATTATTACAAGCTATATTGGCTAAAATTTGCTTAGAGGTCTTATTTCTGTCTTTGTACATAAGAAATCAATATAAGTGAATCCCCAGAGGAACTTTGTGTTGGTAAATGCAGGTTATGCAAATTTACAGAATTTCAGTTCTGTTGCAACATGTTGATGGTCATATGAACTATGTTTTCAGCTCAAAAATGTCTAATTTCATCACAATTAATGCTATATTTTCATGTCACAAATGGCCAAGTTATATTTGAACTGAATTTACCTGAAAAACAAATATTCTATTCTTTTAGATTCCCCAGTTCTTCTTACAAGATTATGTACTACATATCACATGTTTTATTTTTACAGGTTGCAATATGGAGTATGGTGCTGATCCATCCTGCTTATGTTACGCCAATACATACATTAAGAATGTCACACGTCACTTTTTAAATCAACAGTTTTCTAATAATAAGCATTTTTATAAAGAAATAACAATTCTATATTGTTATTTACTCTTTAGCATGATGATAAACTATACAATAAATAATTCTGATCCTAGTTTTTGCACAGGGATCATTTGTGGAAACGCTGACATGGCTGCCGGGCATCAGTATGATGGGATCCGTAACAACCATGTCACATCCGTCCACTGCCATATTTTGTGTTTTTGTGTCAGCTGTTATTGTTTTAGATCCACAATACTAACATTTATGAATAAGAGGAGAATTAGCAATAGTAAGTATATAAGTTTATTACTAATAAAGTACTGGTACTGACCAGATCATCATGGGTAATGTCACGTCCGTCCACCAGCAAAAGTTTTCACATACACGTGCTATTCAAAATCCAATATTTCTGAAAATATAGCTTCCACTGTCAAATAATATCAGTAGTCTGTGCACAAATGGATTAGCATTATTTCAACACAGTTCTATGCATTTCTTATAACTTTTTTTTTTGACAAAAATGGCCACTCATTTGACCCCCTAAGTAAATTTTAGCCGATATGCATTTATAAAAACCACCACATGACAGACCAAACAAAGCATGTCCCTAAACCTCCCCACCACATTATCGAATTAAAATTCAACCAGTGTCTAACTAACAACACCTAGCATTTCCTTTCCCAATCCTGTTGAGGATACCTATTCAGTGTTCGAGACGGAATAGCCCGACACATGATCCAAATTTATGAGCATGTAAGCCCTGATATTGTTGAGTTACTATTTCTTGTGACACCGTGTCCCACATCGAAACAATGAGTGTGGTGAAAGGACATGGGCCTGTTGGTGTTCCCAGCCTTTTCCTTCCTGCCAATGAGAATGAAAGCAGAATGCCTCACAGTGTTTCCTCTCCTTTGCTGTGAAATAAGGGTGACTCACCCCTCCGACAATACACACCACCCTTAGAAAGGTGCACAGTTGATGGGTTGTAATGTTTCTTCCATCACACACACACACACACACACTTCAACTGCCCTGCTATGTTGCATATAAGCACACACAACACAAACACAGTTGGGTAACAGGCCAATGAGGGACGATGCCAAAAGGCCGGAGCGGTTGGAAGGGGGTCTTAAGAGGGGGAAACGGTTCCCAGGCCTCGGAAAACAACATGGTGCATTTCAATGCCCTCTCACACTCTGCTGCATCGGTCCACATGGAGGCCGACGCTGCAGCTCAGTAAACTCACATCCACACATTCACTAAAGCTGAATGCATTTACTACATTGTAAAAATAAACCTTTAGAATCTACTCGATAAAAGTGAGGTAACAATTTGCACTCATTTTGGTTGAGTAGATTTTACCCCATATTTTGAGTAAAATGTGACTAAATTGAACAGCTATAACACACTAAAAGAAATGAGGTAAAATCCACCTAACATCTCCCAATAGATTACACAACAAATTACTCATAAAAAGTGAGGAATATTAACTCTCAATTGTTAATAGGAATATGTTCATATATTTAATTTAGGGCAGGGAGTATCAATCTAAATATTGATAGTATCAATACTAAGGTGTGTGTGTATTAGTACTGGATCGATACTAGCGTGATGAGATCAATACTTTTGTTGCAGTTTCTCTTCTAAACATCCAGCAAATCACTCGAATTCTCTCTCTCTCTCTCTCTCTCTCTCTCTCTCTCTCTCTCTCTCTCTCTCTCTCTCTCTCTCTCTCTCTCTCTCTCTCTCTCTCTCTCTCTCTCTCTCACTTTCTTGGGCACACTTGTATTTTATTGTTATCTATCCTTGTATGGACAACTATTACAGAGAATAATGAAACAAAGAAGCAACTTAGCTCATGGTGCAAGAATATGTAACTCAACAGAAACATTCATTCAACAAAAAAAAATAATAAAAACAGTCAAATACACCATAACTGCTATATATAAAAAGAACAACACTTCTTATCAACTCAGAACACTGTAAAACACATAAGAACTGTCCCAACTAGTTTGTCCTAATGCATTCTGGGAAACTCCGCCCAGCTGCTCCTCACGTCACAATATTATGGGGTAGATTTTATTATATTTTTTTAAGTAGCAATTGTTACTGTTAACAAATAGGTAGAATTGAACCAGTCATAACAGATTTCACTGGCTAACTATTACTGTTGATTAAAATGTAACTGGTGTCCATAGTTTGTATTTACCAACCCCCAAAACCCTTTTTTACAGTGTAAATAGCGACTGCATTTCATCAGCATAGCAGAGACCAAAAAAAAAAAAAAAAAACAACCTAGAGTGAAGCTTTTAAGATAATTTGCTTATGTTCTGTGCATGTGGACAGAGGAAACAGCAACATATCATCAGAGTGGAAAATAAATGGTGGATGAGTGGAGAGCTGCCAGGTGATAACATTAGAAAATGGATCCTGCCCGCTGGTAGATAAAAGATTAGTTAAATGCCAGTCAAACGAGAAACACAGCAGCGGGGATGAAACAAGTCAATGATGAGTAAGAGATGAAAGGATGAACAGGAAAAAATACAATTCTTCCACTAGGGATGTAACGATTACTGGAATAACAATAAACCGCGGTTAGTATTACCGTTTAAATTCTAATTATCATGATAACCGTGTTTGATTACCACACTTTTCCGGAGAAAACGCCTATGTAAAGATATGCTTTTATGTCAAATATTTGAGTATAGTTTTAATTTATTACAATTTTAATTGTATATACCTAATATTTGGAACCAATATTCACTTTTAGAGTCTTTGATAAGTAGGAGTGTTAGAAAAATATCAGTTCTGCAATATATCGCGATATTTCATTTCACAATACTGTATCAATATTAACAAGTACAGTATTGATATTTTTAGGTATTTATTCAAATGCAGATATGGCGGAAGTTTGTTTTTGATTTTCTTTATTGTTTCTATCTTATTTACTATTATTTAACATTGTTTTATTAAATAATGGTTATTTGAAGCATCCTAAAAGCACTTTTTACTGTCTGAGAGACAGATGTTAGTTCCTTTAGAAACTAGGAGAATTAAAAAAATGTTGTGATACAGCATTAGATCCTGTTCTGAAATAAAAATATATTTAGTATTTGTAGATATTTTCGGTGTAATTCAATCCTTCCAGAAATAATCTTTAAGAAAAAGAAACAAACAAAAAATTGCCCTTTTAACAGTATCATGATATATCATGATATATTGTATCATGATCCTAGTATTGTGATTTGTATCGTATCACCAGATTCTTGCCAATACACACCCCTATTGATAAGGTTCGTTAAGCATCTTTGTGTTATTTATGCAATAAATTATATACATTTTTCAAATCGGATTTTATATATTTTTTGTGTTTTTTGTCCTTTTATGTTTTTATAGTAGGTTAAAGTGAAAAAATTAATAGACAGTTAATATAAATGAAGTTGTGCTAGAAAAAAAAGATACCAAACATGGGTATAGTAAACATTTCTGTATGTAGTATATAAAGGCAAAATCAAAAGTACTGAAAAACAGCCTAAATAGGCTCAGACCACTAAGGGTTAATATTTGAATGTTTCTGCAACAGAAGGTACATTGTAACAATTATTTTATATGTTTTTTTTGTTGTTGTTTTTTTTTAAATTACAACTTGGTTAAATTATTTCAGTGTGTGTATAAGTACTTTTTGAACATTTTGAGCACAATTTCAACAATACCGCGTTAATAATGATAACCGTGATAATTTTGGTCACAATAACCGTGATTTGAAATTTTCATATCATTACATCCCTATCTTCCACTAACATCAGATCATCCATGTCAACCAGTTTTAGGGAGTCTTACCATAACAGCAGAGCAGACACATCTTTGCGTTTTTACCTTTCCGCCTCCAAAACCAGTACTTGCGTCGCCTCTTCATCTCAAGTCCAGTGTCTTTTATTTTGAAAAAGAAAAAAACTGATATACTAACCCAAGCTGTGGCACATATGCATAGCCAGTGACAGTGCTCATTCTCACTGGGCTTGTGCTGTCAAGGTCCACACGCCTGTAAGAATCACCTACCCGAAGCAACAAGTCTGACAAAGGACCTCCGGTAAGCGGCGACCAGCCAATCCATGGTGTTCACCAGGTCAATGGGCAGCAGGAAGGCAAAAGTTATGATAAGATCTTATAAATAAAGCTAAAGTTTGAGTTCCCTCATGCAAACTGTGTCCTAAAATACACCTTTGTTTACTACTTTCTCCCCTTCCTTCCTCTGCCTCCAGGTCCACCTTGAGTTTAGATGAGACCCCCAGACAGGATGCTCTGCTATACTCTGCAGCAAAAGGCAAGACTGTGAAAAAGTCAACACTTGTCTTTACACCAGAAGATGTGGGATGTCCATTATTTCGCAAAGGTGAGAAAAAAAAAATTGCTTCACATGTTTTCTATAGCATGAAGCAACGTCCCTCAGTGAAGTTCCTTCCTCAAAGTATCTCCAGGTCTCAGAGTGTCCAGAAAGTCTGTGTTCTTCATTCTGAGTTCACACCGAGACTTTTCGCTATCGGTGAGTACAGTACTGGCTTTCTGGGAAGAACGTCGCAGGCTAACAATGCCAGTCATTTGGGAGAAACAACACATACAGCAGTCAGGAAACACTGGCTGGGGCATGGAAAGATAAACAGCATGTCCTGGCTGGAACACAGCAGACAGTTCAGCTACAGGCGACGGTGACTCAAACAAGGGTGATGATGTTTTATGTCAGCTGCAACTTGACTAATGAGGATCAGAAATAGCGGATAAGATGATCAAATTAAGAGATTCACAGTACATGATGGGTGTTGGTGTTAAAAGTGTGAACATATCTGTGTTCATTGTCCTGTACAACCACAGACTGCAGAAGTCATGACCCCACGTCACAGGTCCTATGTGTCTGTTCAGCCGCATGTTTTCAACTTGTTTGGCCTTAAAGGTGCGGGAGACTTTCATGACCAATTTTTCATCAAATCTGTAAAACCTCAGTCATATCCTCAGTATCACAAATCTGTACGTCTTTCTGTGATTACTCACCTGAATCCCTTGCATTACGGTGAACAATTTCTTAGTGCCATCCACTACAAATAAAACCATTTGTTTACAAACCGAGCCGGGAGGTCACTCGGGCATCTTCGGAATTTTGTCGCGACGTGCATTGTGGGAAAGGGAGGTTTGCGGAGGTTTTGTTTATGGTGGATGGCACTAAGAAATTGTTCACCATAATGCAAGAGATTCAGGAGAGTAATCACAGAAAGACTTACAGATTCATCATACTTAGGCTATGACTGAGGTTTTACAGATTTGATGAAAAATTGGTCACAAAAGTCTCCCGCACCTTTAAAAGAGGTTACCGTAGTTTCCTGAGTATAAGCCGCACCTGACTATAAGCCATACCCACCCCATCTCCAAAGTCTCACCATCAATTCATTGATGTCAAGCTTACATGCAGAAGCTCTATTTCCTTCTTCGACAGCCGGATCGATCGTTAGCCCGGAAAACATAAATTAGCTGCATCATTTTTGAGCCGTGGGTTCACAGCGTGTGGAAAAAAGTAGCGGCTTTTAGACCGGTAAGTACGGTATATGTAGTATTGATATTATAAACTGTCAACAGCAGGGGGAAGTCACATAGCAAAACACACATGTGACTACCAAAACCACCAATGGAGCATCACTATGTATCCACAGACTGTAAGGCCCAGTCCCACTTCACCCCTTGGCCCTCCCCCTTACCCCTGCCCCTTGGCCCTTGCATTTGGTACTACCCCTTGCAACTCTCATTTGAAGGGGTTGAAATATTCCCTTATGAAATGGGACAACCCTTCAAGACCATGCTGTCAGCAGCTGTAACCGTCTCTGTTGTATGTAGGGTAGGGATGCACCAATCCGATACGAGCATCGGGCATCGGCTCTGATACTCAGTGTGTGTACTTGTACTCGTAAAAGATATCTGATACAAATGCACCGATACCACTTACGGCCGTGTGACATTCACAGTTCAGTGCAGCAGGTACGAGGAGGAGGAATAATGTGTGGGGAGTGTGAAGAGTGTGGAGATTTTTCAAAATAAATGATGGCGATAAAAGTAACGCTAACTGCAAGTAACGTTAAAGACACAGACAGATACAGACACAACGTTCTGTCCGTCTTCTGCGTACATTCCATCCATTTTCCAGGTGCTGGTGGATGTGTACCCAGACAGAGAATACTAGCGGGAACTGTGGAGGTAGAGGATCTGTTCAAAGAGCAACTGTGTGAGTTAGAAAAAAACTACTGATAGATTTAGGACAACTACCCAGGGCTGGGCCGGGGGAACGGAGCAGTGTAGACCGCCGCCAGCGGAAATGAAAATGAAACTTATCGCTCATTTCTCTTTTCTCTTCCTGCTGAAGCTTCACTTTTAAACCTTACCAGCGAAAACGCTGCAATATTAGTATCACATTAGTGTTGCCTCTGTCATCTCCATGTTTGTTATTACTGACTTTCATCTTCTCAAAAAACTTTACTCTTCTTCGTGGTATTTGTCCAGTATGGTTAATTAAGAGTGGCGCCCCCTGGTAGATTAATTGAGAAACGCTCATTCCAACACCTTAAATGTCAGTAGCAGCGCCTTGTTCCAGTCAGGCTAATGACAACGACAATAAAGCACATTTACAAAAGGAACTAAGAACTGGAATGGGATTATTAAGTACTTGTATCAATACTCGGTATCGGCAAGTACTCAAATGTAATTACTCGTACTCGGTCTGGAAAAAAGTGGTATCGGTGCATCCCTAATGTAGGGGTGTGTATTGGCAAGAAACTGGCGATACAATACAAATCACAACACTAGGATCATGATACGATATATGGCAATATATCACGATACTGTTAACAAGGCTATACTTTTTTGGTTTGTTTTGCTTCTTTTTTTAAAAAGATTATTTCCAGGAAAACTAACATCTGCCTCTTTCAGACAGTAAAGTTTGCTGTCTGTCATGCTGCTGCTGCACTGCAATTTCCCAGTTTGGGGGTGGGTGGGTCAGTCTGTCTGTCTGTCTGTCTATCTATCCATAAAGTGCTTTTAGGATGCTTGAAATAATTATTTAACAAAACAGTGTTACTAATTTCAAAAAATGACATGTAGGACCTGCAATTTCACTATATTACTTTCGTCATGTTCAAACAACACTTGACTTTCTAACCTATTCAATATTCATACAAAAGCGCTATATAAATCTGATCCATTATTATTATTATTATTATTATTATTATTATTATTATTATTATTATTATTATTGTATCAATGAAACCTTTTGATGGCTCCAGAGAAAAAAAATACAGCTAGTGGTGTCTGTCTGAGTAATATGAACACTTCTGTTGATTCTAAAAATTTGCCAACAAAATTTCTCCCAAATAATAATATTGCCAGCTGATCAAAATAATGCAGTGTTTTCAGACCACAAAAAAAGCAGTTTAATATGCTTTTTTAAACAACAACATACTAATGGTTTAATGTATTTTCATATACTCTGCACCAGACTTCCAAATTGTTGGTGGTGCTTAAAACTATCCATAGAGTCTCATTTCAATGGTTTTCAATGAGGGAAGAAATCTGGAAGTGTACCATCATTTTTATACATATGGAAAGTGGTTCAGGTGTGAATAAAATATGCCTAAAATCCATGTGCTCTTCATATGAGTGAAACATTCCTTAGAATTTACTGCCCCCTACTGGGACATTTGAAAACTGTTCACTCTCAAACAGAGCTGTGTGTATTACTGTGTGTAAACGCTGATGTTACACACACAAATTTAGTCATTTCCTGCTGAGGGTCCACCCAAACCACAGGGATTGACTGAGTAAATAAATAACCTATTCCATAACTCTACATATAGTCACATACAGTCTGAGATGACTCAGTTTGATGCAAAGTAAAGTCATGGGAGAGAGTCAAACAAACAGTATCTCTACATATTAACAGGTGTTATTAAATCAAAGTTAGTGCAGTGAACAATTACAACAAATAAACATCTAAAAAAAAATCAGCATGTACTCAAGGGAGGTGTCATTTATTTTCTTTTCATTCATTTTTGTTGGTATTATGGGTGGATCACAGTATTGATATGGGAGTATCCTGCAGCAGTTCTTTTACTGATATGTTATCATTATCCTGCTGACAAATGTCGATAAAATAACACACATGGTAGATCCACTCACTAAGCTACGACTGGATACTTTTCATCAAATTCTGTAAAACTGAAAACACAAAGCTGTGAATAAACACACATTCACTGCATATTTACATATAAACCTTGTTTTTTCATCTTTTAGGAGTATTGGCTTATGGCAGTGGTTTTACATTATAATGTGATGTTGTGCACTGTAGCTGATCATCTTACAAAGATCAATACAGCACAAACAGTGCTGTTGAAGCATTAACTTCCTTTTAATATCTGAATTTTATTAAAGGGCTATTGTTTTAGGTTCAGTTTGTTTTTATGTTAACACTCTAGCAGCAAAAATGTTGGTTGAATTCATACCAAATTTGGTTTATAGATTGCCAGTGACCCATAATAGAGCTCATTACATTTTGGGAACAGAAGGTCAAAATTCAAATTTTTTATGAATTAAAAAAAAAAAAAAATCCCCATTTACTTATAATGGGCACAAATTCAAATGTCTGTAGCAGCAAAAATATTGGTTGAATTCATACCAAATTGGGGTTATAAATTGCCAGTGACCCAGAATAGATCTGATTACATTTTGGGAAAAGTAGGTCAAAGCTAAAGATTTTTTATGAATTTTTAAATCTTTTTCCCCCCATTTACTTATAATGGGCTAAATTTCAAATGTCTGTAGCAGCAAAAATATTGGTTGAATTCATACCAAATTTGGTTTATAGATTGCCAGTGATCCAGAATAGATGTCATTACATTTTGGGAACAGTAGGTCAAACGTAAAATTTGTAATGAAAATCTTTTTTTTTTTCCCATTTACTTATAATGGGTGACATTTCAAATGTCTGTAGCAGCAAAACTATTGGTTGAATTCATACAAAATCAGGTTTATTCATTGCCAGTGACCTAGAATAGATGTCATTACATTTTGGGAAAAGTAGGTCAAAATTCAAATTCTTTCAGAATTTTTAAAATCTTTTTTCTTCTCCTATTTACTTATAATGGACGAAATTTCAAATGTCAATAAAAACATCAATTTTGTTTCAGTTTACTTCAAACTTGGCACATATATAGAAGCAACTGATATGCTGAAATCAGCGCATGCACAGACATGACGACATCAACTGGATTGATGCTAAAATAAGCTACAATCCATGTGAGGGGCGGGGTTTGTTGCGCCTGCAACCATTTATTAGATTATTATTTCCTTTTTTCAGTGAAAAGCAAATATTTTCCTGTAAATTCAAAGGTTATTATACCAGAACAGAGAAAACTGAAGGCAAAGGGACTTTTTCAGAAAAATATACCATTAATTGGATGTAAATATAAGTCAGTGTTACAGAATATGATGTATCTGATGCTGCTAAAAAGCTGGCATACTGCGTTTTAGCCTGGCCCCACATTTTCATTTTTATGATTCGTGTATTCTGACTGTAACCATGGAGAGAAACTAGGACTTTTTGCTGTTTGAATGATTTCTGGTCAATCCTTATGAAGCACACATAGACTAACCAGGAGGTGTGGTACAGCAAAGCACGACTGCATACAAAGTAATTCTCTTTAAACTATAATTAACTGTGGTGCAGGACAAGTAACTCGACTCGAGGACAGTGAGAATGTTCAGTTCACAATGAATGGCCGTCAGTGCTGCGAAACAATGCCAGCAGCAGGAGGGTCGACAGCTACACAGCATCCGATTCATGGAGTCCCACTGCTTCAGTCTCAGCAAACAAACAACAACCAGCTCCATTGTTAGAGAATGACACAGCTGTCCTCACAGTAACACCAGTTTAATCCTACATGACCCCAAATATAAAGGAAAATATATTTCATTTAGACTCAAGCAGACACACAGAGTCACTGCGGTATAATACAGTACATAACTTGTGTTTATGTGTTAGAAAAACAGAGAATAGAGACAATTTAATCCATTTGGACAAAAAAAATTGGTAATTTGGCTCCATTAGTGGTCAATAAGTAAGATTCTGGAAATAATGGCTTTAAAGGAGTGATTTTTACTTTTTTTTTTACAGAATTACACATTTTCAAACATTTCCCTGTGGTCTACATGAACTGTAAATACTATGCTTGGGTCTGAATTCTTCATTAATTCAACTCCACAGGTCCATCTTCAACCCTATTTCTGAGTAATGACACCAGAAAGGTGGTTTTAAGCGTTGGCCCTTTAAATGCAAATGAGCCACTTCACGCCCTGCCAGTTTAGAGGAAGAGGATGGAGTTGATAAGTGAAGTTACAAGGATTAAATGAGAAAATAAGGAAGTCTGGTGCTGGCGAATGTTAGCATCTTAACTTATTAGCGCCTTATTTTCGCATTCAATTGATGTATTTTTCAGAAAAAGTCCCTTTGCCTTCAGTTTTCTCTGTCCTGATATAATAACCTTTGAATTTATCCTGAGCTTTTATGAACATCTACATGATCAGTAAATTAAATACAGGAAAATATTTACTTTTCACTGAAAAATGCTGAAAATAATTCGAAAAATGGTGATAAACAAAGAAAAAAATGATTTTAAAGGAATATTCAATTGGAAGTTGCCACAGAAATGGTACTAAAGAGGGAATAAAGGAAAATAATGAGATAATAGGGCTTTTAGATTTATTTACTTAAGTATTATTATTTGACTTACTGACTGATTAGTCAGCTATTGGTGGTTTCCTGTTCCAAACTATCATTAATCATCAGTCTTTTCCAGAGAAAGAGGAACTAATTATGAGCATTTTTATTACACATACATATTGCCTGTACTATCACAAAAAAACATTTAGTAGTTTGCATGAAAAAGAAAGATGACAGTGAGAGGACAAAGGTTAATAATGTCTTGTTTGTCCTGCATGAAGAAAATGCAACAATTAGAAATGAAAGTAAGATAATGATCTTCTTCAGCATAAAGAACTGAACCAAACACTGTAAAAACCCATTTTATACGAGTCCAGACCATCTCATAAAAGGGACCCGGAGGTATGGAATCAAAATAACAACGCATGATAGATCATTAAAAGTTTTGTTTTGCTTTTTACCACTGAAATCCTCAAAGGGATAAAGCATATTTAGTTAAAAAAAGGCAGGATCAGTCAACCGCAATAAAATAAATACTGGAGTCATGTTAAAACAAGTCAAATGGAAAGGATTACGGTTGAACTGTGGAAGGCAAATGGAGTTGTACCTATTTGTTTTATGCAGTGTTTGCTTTTTTTCTATATCAGTTAAGGTTAATGTGAAATTTGCATTTATTTCTACTAAAACAATATAACAGATTTGGTTAACTCTTTAACCGCTGAGATATTTTGTCAGGTAAACATTCTGCTGTGAATGTGCATCTGTGTCAGTGTCATGAAAGCTGACGCAAGTATGTGTTTGTGTCCTTTTTCTTCAATGGTTTCGTTTTACTGCGTTTTAGGGTCAAAACAGGAAAAGACAAAGAGAAGAACTGAAGTTTGACAGGTTTTTACTAAATAAGGCACTCAGAATGTACATCAATAAGAGATTTAGGATGTTGAACATAAACTGTGAACTAGAACACACTGAACAAGTATTTGAATTTTGGCCCAGTAGTTTTTCTTTTCTTTTTTTTTTTTTTTTTTTTTTTTCTAAATCAGTTCAGCTACTTTTTGACACCTGTTGAACTCCGAAAAGCAGTTACACGGTCAAAACTCAGTAAAAACACATAAAAAAAAAAAAAGAAAATCACAACAACGCTGCAAAGAACAGTAAAAACGAAAACTGACAGGGAAAATGGTGAAAAAAAAAAAAAAAAGCCCAAACAGTCTATATTTATAGTGACCCCCCCCCCCCCCCCTCCCCTTCCACAGGTGGTGGGGGGTCCACTGAGCATGCTCAGATGTCTACGGAAAGAACAAGGTCTTTTCTATCAGCATTTTTTGACATTTTTCCCATTGAACAAACAGTTGATTTTTTATGAATATTTTAGACTGGGTTTGAACTGCAACTGAAACTGTTTTTTTTTTTTTAAGGTCATAAGGTCATAATTTACTTTATACACAAGTCCATTTCTCTAGATTTTGAAAAGACATTCAATTGATTGTGCCATATATTGTTAGATATTTTGCAACAGAGGGAAGAGATGGTGAAAAATCTTTATGACTCCAGTATTACAAACATACATATCTCCTCATGAGTCACAGACAGACATTCTAACATTGACCACATTTCCTGGATTCATTCATTACCTGAGACAGTTTAAGTCACCCTGCTTAATCTTAGCCGTGGCACAAACAGCCACAGAGCAAAGTTCACTTCAGCTCCACTTACAGTAGAATACACTCTTCTACATGTTTGCACAAACACTAGACAAAATTGCAAGATAAGACAAAGCCATGTAACCACCTCCTGCTTCTGTGGCTCATGCCCAGACAGCACATGTGCAGAAGTACTGACATGTACACTGTAAAAAAAAATCTGTAACAGAATTTTCACTGTTTATTTTACAGATTTTTTTCTGTATTTTCAAGATACAGGAAAATATCAGTGAAATGACAAAAATAGTCAGTGATTTTACATGTCAAATGTAAAATAACATGAAAAAACTGTAACTGTGAATAACCAAAAAATTTCAGTTTTTTTATGAGAATTTTTTCTTTTTTCACAGAAAAATACAGTTAAAAATACATTTGCAAATGTATCATAATTTCACAAATATCTATTTTCTATTTATGAGATTAAACTGTTAATTTAAAGTTTAATACCGTGAAAAAAAAGTAAAACGAGATAAAATTACTGACAATTAACCGTAAAAGAAGTATTTGTTCTGTAAGTTTAACAAGACTTGTTTGTTAACTGACAAATGTCTTGTGTAATTACGGGAGGTTTCACAACAAAAATGTTAAATTAGTGTGTTTTTGTGAATGTATAACATGTATAAGCACTGATAAACTGTCCAAATACAGTTTTTATCAGTGGATTGTACAACTTAGTCTCATTGAAAATTATTTCTATATATAAATATATAGGTAATTTGAATGTTTTTAATACATGTAAATATTCTTTACTAAGCATTAGAAAGTTTAAAAAAAAACAAAAAAACCCAAAATGTCATGTAAAGTTAGGGCAAAAAACTGTATTTTAATCATGGAAAATTACCTTATTTTTATGAGATGGTTATTTTCCATTATTTTACAGTATTTTTTCGACACTCCTGCTACCAGAATATTACCTCTTTTTACAGTGTACATGGATCCCTTTTTTTTTTTTTTTTTTTTTTTTTTAACTAGGAAAGACATAAGCCTGCAGCATCTCCAAGAATTTGAGTCTGCACAGACCCATGTGGACACCTGCATGGAGT
>NC_043962.1:16443571-16475810 GCF_902148855.1 Sphaeramia orbicularis
GTTAGGTGGGTTAAATCTCCAGTGGATCTGCTGGGGTGCGAGCTGTGACTGGAGGTCTGGCTGCAGGGCTGTAAACGTCTCTTGGAGTTCTCTTTCACCTGCTCTGAAATTAGTCCCTTGATCTGAGAGTAGTTCGAAAGGCTTGCCCCTCCTGGCTATGAAGCGCCTCAGAGCCATTAGGAAAGTGTCGGTGTCCAGACTGGAGAGGATGTCAATATGTACCGCACGGGCGGTCATACATTTGAATAATATCCCCCAGCGTTTCTCGCTCCTCCGCCCACTCTTGATATAATAGGGACCAAAGCAGTCTACGCCTGTAGAAAAGAAGGCTGGCTTATGTAGGCGTAATCTGGCAAGGGGCAAGTCCGCCATCTTGGGGACCTGCGGTTTGCTACGCCATCTTTGACACTTGAAACATTCGCGCTGATAGCTGCGAATGGCCTCTGTCCCGCGCGGGAGTTAGTACTTGATTGCGTAATGATTATTTTTGATGACTTTTGACGGTCTAATAATTTTTTCCGTGACTGTAATTGCACAGTACGGTGGCCCAGAAGTGCTACAGCCCAAAAAATTATCCACAAGCCCCAAAAAATTCTCCACTATAAGAAAAAAAAGAGAACAGGAGAAAAAATTATCTACTATAAGAAAAAAAAAAAAAACAGAACAGCCCAAAAAATTATCCACTACAAGAAAACAGAACATCATCCACCTTTTCAATCAAGGGGGTGCTGTTTACCCAAAAGGACTCTTGCTTTAAAATTAAGGCCACCACAAAAAATAAAAGCATAGGCTGAAATTTTTAAGGCCTTCAGCTAATGTAGCTAATGCTAAGGAAGTAACCCACTGGAAGTGGAGTTCGGTGCGCTAAAAATAAAGTTATTTTAAAAATATTTACATCAATATAGTTTGCAAAGCCTTTAAACAATTAATTAAGGTTCTCGTATCTGCTTAAGGTTAGGTCCGGGTGTTAAATGGTAAAGGTTAGGGTTAGGGTATGGGTGGGGTTAGTTTTCATTGGTAAATGGCCGTTGTGTGCACTGTGTGAAGGTTTGTTGCTAAGCTAATGTTAATGCGAAAAGTGGATCATTTTTTGGGCTGTTCTATTTTTTTTTTCTTATATAGGTAATTTTTGGGGTTGTTCTCTTTTTTTTCTTATAGTGGATAATTTTGTGGGCTGTTCTCTTTTTTTCCTTATAATGGATAATTTTTTGGGCTGTTCTCTTTTTTTCTTATAGTGAGTAAATTTTTTGGGCTGTTCTTTTTTTTTCTTATAGTGGATAATTTTTTGGGCTGTTCCTTTTTTTCTTTTAGCGGATAATTTTTTGGGCTGTTCTCTTTTTTTCTTATAGTGGATAATTTTTTGGGCTGTTCTCTTTTTTTCTTATAGTGGATAATTTTTTGGGCTGTTCTCTTTTTTTCTTATAGTGAGTAAATTTTTTGGGCTATTCTCTTTTTTTCCTTATACTGGATAATTTTTTGGGCTGTTCTTTTTTTTTCTTATAGTGGATAATTTTTTGGGCTGTTCCTTTTTTTCTTTTAGCGGATAATTTTTTGGGCTGTTCTCTTTTTTTCTTATAGTGGATAATTTTTTGGGCTGTTCTCTTTTTTTTCTTATATGGGTAATTGTTTGGGCTGTTCTCTTTTTTTTCTTAGTGGACAATTTTGTGGGCTGTTCTCTTTTTTTCTTATAGTGGACAATTTTGTGGGCTGTTCTCTTTTTTTCCTTATAATGGATAATTTTTTGGGCTGTTCTCTTTTTTTCTTATAGTGAGTAAATTTTTTGGGCTGTTCTTTTTTTTTCTTATAGTGGATAATTTTTTGGGCTGTTCCTTTTTTTCTTTTAGCAGATAATTTTTTGGGCTGTTCTCTTTTTTTCTTATAGTGGATAATTTTTTGGGCTGTTCTTTTTTTTTCTTATAGTGGATAATTTTTTGGGCTGTTCCTTTTTTTCTTTTAGCGGATAATTTTTTGGGCTGTTCTCTTTTTTTCTTATAGTGGATAATTTTTTGGGCTGTTCTCTTTTTTTCTTATAGTGGATAATTTTTTGGGCTGTTCTCTTTTTTTCTTATAGTGGATAATTTTTGGGCTGTTCTCTTTTTTTCTTATAGTGGATAATTTTTTGGGCTGTTCTTTTTTTTTTCTTATAGTGGATAAGTTTTTGGGCTGTTGCACCTCTGGGCCACTGCAGTACAGAAACAAACAGTACATGAATTGCTACTTGTAATGTTCTTATAATTTCTACTCAATCATATATTCAGATGCACTGACGTTTGCTCACTATACATTCCTCTGATTTCACTAATACATTCACTCTGATATTGATTTTTAATATATGAAGGTTGAGCGGTAACTGTATTCTCCGCAGCGCTTCTGTTTAATAGAGAAGCAGAGGATTTGATGATTTCGATACGCAACAGAGGTCACAGTGTTGATAAATGAAACTTAATCCAATAACCCGACGTCCACGGAGCAGACACCTTTAATTATAGGGAACAATTACCAGAGACATTTTCTGGTTCTCATTTCCCAAACACTGTCCTTGGACGCAAAAGGCCTGCGAGTCACTTACTCATCGCTAGGTCTGTTTCTGTGAATGCTAATAGCAGACATTAAATTTCAAGTTTTGCATGCATGGAAGCAATACTGGGTCAACACTAATGATGATGATGATGGTGATGATGATGATGATCAATGGGTGGATCGGCCTTGAATTTCTCATTGATAATTACATAACAAATCATCAAAGTAATTTGCCGTCCTTGTTGCAGTCATCTGGTGCAGGTTACGCAAAGTTCAAGTGGACGACTTGTTTTAATAGTGGTGAGGTGAATGATGGGTAACAGCCAAATACACAGCCAATGGAAAAACAGCAAAAAAAAAAAAAAAAAAAAAACTAAACACAGCAGAACAAATGTAGTCAATGACCACAAGTAGACCCAGCTGACTTCTATACAATTACACTATTCCATTCATTTATTTTCCAAACCAGATAGGCCTCGAGATGGTTGTGGGGGTGTCGGAGCCTGTCCTGACTACCAATGAGTGAAGGCGGGGTTCACCCAGGATGTGTCATCAGTTCACTGCAGAGCTGATACAGAGATGAACAACCATTAACACTTATGGGTTATTTAGATTAACTAATTAACCGATTAACCTTCAGAATAATTAACTTATTGGGGGTGACATGATGGTGTAGTGGTTACACTGAAAAAAATGCCCCTCTAAAAACAAGTAAAAAATAAAGCTGCAAGCAGCATTGGGCGGGACCTCGCACCGAGTGCTCCACCTCCCGTACGTTCCGCCTCCTGTGCATTCTGCCTCCCATACGTTCCGCCTCCCGTGACCGTCGACACCTCAGCTCCACTCACGCCTCTCTGTCCCGACACCAGTCCCCTCCCTTTTGCATCGGTCTTACTTTCATCCCTACAGAAAACCTGTGCCCTTCTGCTGAAACCACCATCACCTTTTAATGAGGCTTTTATTTTGAAAAGCCTCCTGTGTGTGTGTGTGTGTGTGTGTGTGTGTGTGTGTGTGTGCGTGTGTGTGTGACAGACAGAATGCGTTTTTGAGTGACTTGAAATTGAATGAACAGCCGAACATAAAACTCATAATTTACTCACAATTTATTAAGGCTTTGATTTTTAAAAACTTTATTGTGTGTGTGTGTGTGTGTGTGTGTGTGTGCATGTGTACCATTCACTTTTTTTATCATGTCCTCATTTTTATTCTACTTTATATATATATATATATATATGTATTATTTACGGTATATGTGTATAAAACTAGGGATGCACCGATACCGATACAAGTATCGCGGCATCGGCTCCGATACTCAGTTTTTGTACTCGTATTCGTACTCGTAAAAGACATCCGATACAAATGCACCAATACCACTACGGCTGTTTGACATTCACAGTTCAGTGCAGCAGGTATGCGGCAGTGGAATAATGTGTGTGGAGTGTGAAGAGTGTGGAGATTTTTCAAAATAAATGATGGTGATAAAAGTAACACTGACTGACAGTAACGTTACAGACACAGACAGATACGGACACAACGTTCTGTCCGTCCTCTGTGTACATTCCATCCGTTTACCAGGTGTTCGCAGATGCGTAAACAGAATGAGAATACCAGTGGGAGTACGGAGCGGTGCAGACCACCACCAACAGAAGTGAAAACCAAACTTATGGCTCATTTCTCTTTTCTCTTCCTGCTGAAGCTAAACTGTTAAACCTTACCAGTGAAAATGCTGCAATATTAGTATCACATTAGTGTTACCTCTGTCATCTCCATGTTTGTTATTATTGACTTTCTTCTTCTTCTCAAAAAACTTTACTCTTCTTCGTGGTATTTGTCCAGTATGGTTAATTCAGAGCGGCGCCCCCTGGTGGATTAATTGAGAAACGCTCATTCCAACACATTAAATGTCAGTAGCAGCACTTTGTTCCAGTCAGACTAATGACAACGACAATAAAGCACATTTACAAAAGGAACTAAGAACTGGAATGGGGTTATTAAGTACTCGTATCGGTACTCGGTATCGGCAAGTACTCAAATGTAAGTACTCGTACTTGTACTCGTACTCGGTCTGGAAAAAAGTGGTATTGGTGCATCCCTATATATAACTGAGGGTTTTACTTTGAAAGGTAATTTGCCGACTTCCTGTTGGAGTTTGCTCCGACGGCCACAGGAATATTTGTAGTGCTCGATGTAACGAACATTTTGGCATTGGTTTCATGTCTCTCAGACATTCCTGCTGGCCACTATGGTGCTTTCCGTGTTTTTTGACATAGGTGGCGCTAGAGAGCCCATTTTGGCACCGACGGGGTTAATTTTTTCATTTGATCAAACTGGGGGGCACTGATCTGCCTTGGCGGAGGTCTGTGCTCTCTGAGTGCTTTTCTAGTGTAAATTTGTTTTGGAAGTGGGTGTTTTCATTTAGATCATCTCTTTTTCTTCTTGGTTTTTTATTAATTTATTGTGGTTATTTCAGAGACTGATCTCATGAAACTGCGTAGTATGTCACGCCAGTTCTTATGGCATTTGGCATGCTATACGTATGCATTTCTGACCTTTTTTGTTTTATTCAGCACCATTTGATCGCATGTTAATTTTCGCCAAGATCTTTGGTTCACATAACCCTAACCCTCAGTGTGTGGTTTTTGACACAGGCTTACATACACTCAGAAAGCTTATAATGCGCACAGATAACATGCCACTTTTAACTGCCGTGTATATTTCCGCATTTTCGTGCTACCACATTGTACCATTGTATTTCCAGTTCTCTGTTAGCTGTGGTAGCTACTGCAGCCTGCCCAATGCCACGCACAGAATCCAATAATTTCGTGACCAGTCAGGCTCAGAGAACTTATTCTGGCTGATTTTTCAATTTTTTTGTAGGGGATGGACACTTGCATAGTGGAATAAAAAAATGCTCATTTAGAATCTTAGGAAGAAAATAGGACAGCAGGCATTGCATGAAGCTGTGTCAACATGTATGCAGAGCACCGCGTGCCTACCATAGTATAAAGAAACATTTGTTCTGGACCATAATTCATTGCACTGAAACCATGAATGAAGCCGAAAGTCTAGACATGCATTAGTAAGACAAAGAAATTACGTATGTCTTTGGAGCGCGGTGACTGTGATGTTTAAATTGCTGAAGAAGACCTCTGGCATTTGGTGACAATAATTTTCCACTGTATTTGTGAAACAAGTTCTCCACTTTTCACTTCCCATGAAGAGTCGTCTTTGGTTCCAGCAGACGTTGTCAAATGCGTTCCTCCTTTCTGTCCTTTTCCTTTCACGCCTACATGTGGACCAAGGCAGCGAGGAGTTTGTTTACAACACAGGAGAGTATGGCAATTAAGTATGTGCATACCCTGCGTGAGTACGAGTGGGAGAGTGTGGAACCATTACAAACAACAGGATGTGACAATGCAATGCCCCGAGTGGCCGCTTTTCTCTCTGCTTTAAACTAACATGCAAACATCTTGAAGCGCTTAATCTCATCAAGCCTTTTTTTTTTTTCTGTGCAGCCGCTTTCCTTTAGAAGTGGTAGGCCAACTGGACTGAACACACTCCACCCATTTGCAGCATCCCAGAGTGTGTGGACTGAGGCCTGTGAGAAAGCAATTAGCCCGTGGCTAAAAACCCTTTGATGATAAGGACCAGCGGTTTGTCCGCAGGGTAGAAGCACGGCAGAGGAGATATTTCTAAAGTTAGCGAAACGAGTGGAGACAGATGACCCCCCCGCCCCCTCTGTTCTCTGTTTTCTATATTCAATTCTGTAGCAGCAAACCTGTAGCTTGAATTCATACCAAATTTGGTTTATAGATTGCCAGTGACCCAGAATAGATGTCATAACATTCTGAGAAAGGTAGGTCAAAGTTAAAATTTTTATGAATTTTTAAAATATTTTTTTCTCCTATTTACTTATAATGGCCAAAATTTAAAATGCCTGTAGCAGCAAAACTCTTGGTTGAATTCATACCAAATTGGGTTTATAAATTGCCAGTGATGCAGAATAGATGTCATTACATTTTGGGAAAGGTAGGTCAAAGTTAAAATTTTTTATGAATTTTTAAATCTTTTTTTTTTCCCCAGTTACTTATAATTGGCAAAATTTTAAATGTCTGTAGCAGCAAAACCATTGTTTGAATTCATACCAAATTAAGTTTATTTATTGCCAGTGACCCAGAATAGATGTCATTACATTTTGGGAAAGGTAGGTCAAAGTTAAAATTTGTTTATGAATTTTAAAAATATTTTTTTCCCCATTTACTTATAATGGGCAACATTTCAAATGTCTGTAGCAGCAAAACTATTGGTTGAATTCATACCAAATTGGGTTTATAGATTGCCAGTGACCTAGAATAGATGTCATTACATTTTGGGAAAGGTAGGTCAAATTAAAATTTTGTATGAATTTTTAAATCTTTTTTTTTCTCCCATTTACTGATAAAGGGCAAAATTTCAAATGTCTGTAGCAGCAAAACTATTTGTTGAATTCATACTAAATTGACTTTATAGATTGCCAGTGACCCAGAATAAATATTACATTTTGGGAACAGTAGGTCAAAGTTAAAATTTTATTTAAAAATTTTTAATTTTTTTCCCCATTTACTTATAATGGGCAAAATTTCAAATGTCTGTAGCAGCAAAACTATTTGTTGAATTCATACTAAACTGACTTTATAGATTGCCAGTGACCCAGAATAAATCTTATTACATTTTGGGAACAGTAGGTCAAAGTTAAAATTTTATATTTATAAATGCATTTAATTGTATTTGTTTCAGAGCATTCAACAGCATTTTTTGAGTTGAGAATTTTTATCCCACCCCCCAAAGGAGAGGTAAGGGGTATTGTTTTTGGTTCGGTTTGTTTGTTTGTTTGTTTGTTTAACACTCTAGCAGCAAAAGTATTGGTTGAATTCATACCAAATTGTGTTTATAGATTGCCAGTGACCCAGAATAAATCACATTACATTTGGGAACAGCTGGTCGAAGTTTATTAATATTTTTTTTTCAGTGAGTATATGAGCCCCATCTGGCTGGTGAAGTGCATCTCCTGGACTCAAAAAAAAAAAAACAAAAAAAAAAAAAAAAAACATTTATTTATTTTTTTGACCAATGTCGATATGCTGGTGATTTTAATAATAATATTAATATTTAATATAATAATAATAATAATAATAATAATGCATTTTATTTGTATAGAGCTGTTCATAGAACTCAAAGACACTTTACATACAGCAGATAAAAACAGAAACCAAACACATTAAAAACAGATAAAAAGCTGGTGCAAAAGGGCAAAAGGCAGGTATACAAATATAAAACAATTAAACATTAAATTCAACATTAAAAGCAATCTTAAATAAATGAGTTTTTAAAAGGGATTTAAAGAGTGTTAAGGTCGGAGCAGTGTCGGATAGAAGGTGGGAGGAGTTCCAGAGGGTTGGAGCAGCAATGGAAAAGGATCTATCCCCCAGGTTTGGTGCTTGAACATTCCAAATAAAGATACACTAAAAAACAAAAAAAAAGTTAGCAAAACAACACCTCCTGCAGGAAAAAATGAGAACGACACGGGTAAATGACACCGAACACAGGTGCATTGTTTTGGATGGAATACGAGTACAGAGCAAACATATGTTTCTCGGCGACACAGTAAAAATTCACACTGAAAATAAGGAGAATCTGGGGAATCGGGAGGATTATTTCTCACTGGACTCATAATGAATGCCAGAAGGGCTTCATTTTGTGCTCTCGGTCTCCCAGAGAATTGCTCAGGGACAGAAAAGGAGTCACTGGCAGAACAAACCTGTTATAAGGAGTGAAGCCCCGTCACAGTGTGGAAGCAGCGTCACTGAGGTTACACATCTTTTTCTCTCTCATCCCACACATTCACATTACAAAGCCACCGTTCTTCCATAAATCTCCACCATCCAACCATCTGGAGCCCATCTTCACACTCTGACACACAAACCCCTCTCAGGCATTGACCTCACTTACACAGACCCGACAACGAAGGCCCAGGCATGATATCACTGCTTTATCTCACTGTACAAACATAGTATGGTCTGTGCCGACACGTTCAGTTCTGACATTATAAAACATACAACGCACACATGAATGCACACATACCATAAAGCAGGGGTCTCAAACCTCATTTTCTTTCAAGGGCCACGTTCAACCCGATTTGATCTCCAGTGGGCCGGACCAGTAAAATAACAGAATAGCCTATAAATAATGACAACTACAAATTTTTACCTCTGCCAGGAAGTATTGTGATTGCTTTGCGTGTTTGTTTGCATGTTTGTTTGTTAGCAAGATAACTCAAAAAGTTGTGGATGGATTTTCATGAAATTTTCAGGAAATGTTGATACTGGCACAAGGAAGAAATGATTAAATTTTGGTGGTGATCGGGGGGTCTGTCTCTGAGTGCTTATCTTGTTGTTTTTGTTTCAGTGCAAAAAACCCCATTAAATTATGAAAATACATACTTCCAACTATCCAAACAAAAAAGATGTGAATAAACTGATAAAACTGAATTTCTTTAAAAAAATTAGTGTAATTTTAGCAACGTTATGTCTCAACTTATCATTACCATCCACCAGGAGGTATTGTGATCACTTTGTTTTGTGTGTTTGTTGGTTTGTGTGTTGTTTGTTAGCAAGATAACTCAAAAAGTTATGAACGGATTTTTGATGAAATTTTCAGGAAATGTTGATACTGGCACAAGGAACAAATGATTAAATTTTGATGGTGATCGGGGGGGGGGGGACGGGACGCACAGATCTGTCTTGGTGGAGGTCTGCGCTCTCTGAGTGCTTTTCTAGTTTATACATGTGCATTATGGATCAGATCTACACAGACACTAAACACTGAGTACAGGCAGAAAATTGTTCAGGGTTGTTCATATTTGTTCAGGTTATTCACATTTATTGTTCCAGGATAGTTTGTAAATGTAAATATTTTCATAATTTGATGTTATTTTTTGCACTAAAGCAAAGACAAAAATTTGAAGTTGTCATTATTTATAAGCATTATGCAATATTTTTTTTTTTTTCACATCAAACTGAGAAGAAACAAGAAAAGCACTCAGAGCGCAGACCTCCACCAAGGTTGATCAGTGGGGCCCCCCGTGGGCCCCCCCACCCCTGATCACCACCAAAATTTAATCATTTCTTCCTTGTGCCATTATGAACATTTCCTGAAAATTTCATGAAAATCCGTCCATAACTTTTTGAGTTATCTTGCTAACAAACAAACAAACCGCACGCACACACACAAACAAAGCGATCACAATATCTCCTGGTGGAGGTAAATATGGAGTCATTTTTTTTGTAGGTTATTATGCTGTTATTTTACTTGGTCTGTATGTGGAACCTGAATTAAAATAACTGAATAAACCTGAACTCGAAACTAAAATTCGACAGCCTTGACTTCATCCCACAGGCCGCATTGGAACCTTTGGCGGGCCGCATTTGGCCCCCGAGCCGCATGTTTGAGACCCCTGCCATAAAGAGTGAACCAGAGTGGGATGGGTCATGCAGTAAAAAGTGAGAATGACTTAAGGAGGTGAAACGCTCTGCAAAGCCAAGCATCAACATTTCTACGCTTCAAAGACCAGTTTGTCTCGGTGAGCTGAATCCAGCGCTTGTTATTCGCGTCGAGTAACTTATAGCTTTGTGTGTGTGTGTGTGTGTGTGTGTCTGGCAGGTATTCATTTACCTCGGTTTCTGAGATTCATCGGAACAAGCTGCATTTTATTTTGACAGTACAATGGTTCATATTTTCATTTTTGACAGTTCACAGTCGAATGTTTCATATTTTCAAAAAGCAAACAGGTGTATGGCCTGGCTGTGCTCGACTAAAACAGAACACATGCACAAATGTAAGACCGCTGCTCAAAATAGAGCCTCTGAACTGAATATAAATAAAACAACTACCCAAGGCAGGGACTTTTTGTAGAAACAGAACTGAATTAACAGATGAACAGCAGAGAATGCCCAGAGTGTAATAAATGAAGTGGAGTGGTACTGCTGGAGTTTCATTATTAGGTTTTTGTTTCTGCTTTTTATGTCTATGATTTCTACAAGTAAATGATGTTGAGCAAATTAAACAAGTTGAGATAGTCTGCAGCTCTCTGGAGCAAAAGAAGAAATATAGAGATTAAAATTCCACCCAATTATTTTTGATATAGTTGCAAAGAGGACATTGAATTATAATGAAGAATATATTAAAGCTAACAGGATCAAACACAGCTGTATAATTGAAAAATATCCTTTCTTACACATCAGGTGGTTACAGCAGCTTTTTTTTTTTTCCCATGCACATATTTATTTAAAACAGTAATGATTAATATATTGAATATAATGAAGACTCAATACAGTAGTTATGTGATGCAAAATATATGCTAATGATATTCACTGGTGGATCAGTGATGCTTTCTTAAGTCAGTCATGAGGATTCAGCAGACAGACTAAGGGACACTGAAGGGAAATTCAGATTTACATTTTTAGATTTAAAATTAAATGCATTTAATTGTATTTGCTTCAGAGCATTCAACAGCATTTTTTGAGTTGAGAATTTTTACCCCACCCCCCTAAGAGGAGGCAAGGGGTATTGTTTTTGGTTCGGTTTGTTTGTTTGTTTTTTTGTTTGTTAACACTCTAGCAGCAAAAGTATTGGTTGAATTCATACCAAATTGGGTTTATAGATTGCCAGTGACCCAGAATAGATGTGGCTACATTTTGAGAAAAATAAGTCAAAGTTAAAATTTTTCATGAATTTTCTAAAACATTTTTTCCCCCATTTACTTATCCCTATAACTCCCAACGTATCATGTTTGATACATGAGTTTTGAAGCCCTCTACATGATCAGTGTGATTTTTTTTTCTTGAAAACCTGATGTATACAATTAGATACATGCAATACATAGAAAATCCACCAGGGGGAGGAATTCATTCACCAGAGGCCTTTCCAGAAGCGCTACAAGACTGTCATTAATGAGGAAGGAGGCAGAACTTTGACATTTTTTAAAAGGAATTAGCAATTTCTTAGACATGATTGTGTTATATTATGTTTTTGTTTGTTCAAAATTAATATTTGAGCATTGAGACCTGATGTATCAAATATGATACAAAATTGAAAATCATACATGGAAACTGATATTTGAAAAAAAATTTTTTTTTTCGTTGTTCAGAGGACCAATAAAAGCTCCAGTTTCAAAGAACTGGAATTTTTTGTCAATGATTTATAGTTCAGGCTTTACAGGGATATAATTCCATGTATGTAGCCGCAAAACTATTGGTGAATTCATACCTAATGGGGTTTATAGATTGTCAGTGACCCAGAATAGATGTGGGGACATTTTGGGGAAAAGCAGGTCAAAGTTCACATTTTTATGAATTTAAAAAAAAAAAAAAAAATTCTCCCGTTTACTTATAATGGGCGAAATTTCAAATGTCTATAGAAAGATGAATTTTGTTTCAATTTACTTCAACTTGGTGCATATGTAGAGGCAATTGATATGCTGACATCTGCATATGCACAGACATGATGACATCGGCTGATCGATGCCAAAATAAGCTACAATACGTGTGAGGGGCGGGGTTTTTGTGCCTGGCACCACTTATTGGTTTTATTTTCTTGCACATTTTCTATTACATGTAGGGAGGGGAATTGATAAGAATTATCGATTCCGATTCCATTATTGATTTTGCTTAGCGATCCGATTCCTTATTGATTCTCTTTTCGATGCTCATTGGGTGAGGGAATAAAAGAGTACAAATGGTGTGTTTGCATTAACTGTCCTTTTATATTTCCATCTGCACAGAAAATATAACATACACAGTATGTACAAATAATAATAACAAGTGACGCCGGGCCCGGTTTTGGGGGTGGGGGGTGGGGGGTGCACAGTTAATTGAAACTAAAGACCGCTTTACGAATTCCTCTATTGCTGCAGTTCCGCAACATGTTGTGCACTCATTTCCTTTCCCCTACCTTCGGAAACTTGTATTTGAGGGGGTATGACGTTTGTTGCCCACATCGGAACCAGAACTGGGCCTGGATGACGGCCCTGGTGTTCACTCTGCCGCTAGATTCACAAGTGCTGCTAAGTAGCGAATCAAATGAATCACATGCTGTGGACAAATGTTTGAGCAGATTGCAGGGATTCTAACGGTGGCCCAGAGGTGCAAACAGGCCAAAAAATTATCCACTAGACGAAAAAAAATTATCTACTACAAGAAAAAAAGAGAACAGCCCAAAAAAATTATCCACTATAAGAAAAAGAAAGAGACAGCCTAAAAAAATTATCCACTAGATGAAAAAAATTATCTACTACAAGAAAAAAAAGAGAACAGCCTAAAAAAATTATCCACTATAAGAAAAAAAAGAGAACAGCCTAAAAAAAATTATCCACTAGATGAAAAAAATTATCTACTACAAGAAAAAAAAGAGAACAGCCTAAAAAAATTATCCACTAGATGAGAAAAATGATCTACTACAAGAAAAAAAGAGAACAGCCTAAAAAAATGATCCACTAGATGAAAAAAATTATCTACTACAAGAAAAAAAAAAGAGAACAGCCCAAAAAAAATTATCCACTGTAAGAAAAAAAAGAGAACAGCCTAAAAAAATTATCCACTAGATGAAAAAAAAATCCCCTATAAGAAAAAAAAGAGACCAGCCAAAAAATTATCCACTAAAAGAAAAAAAAGAGAACAGGCAAAAAAAAATTATCTACTAGCCGAAAAAATTATTCACTATAAGAAAAAAAAAGAACAGGTGAAAAAAATTATCTACTATGAGAAAAAAAAGAGAGCAGCCCAAAAAAATATCCACTATAAGAAAAAAAACATCATCCACCTTTTCAATTACGGGGGCGCTGTTTACCCCGAAAGGTGTCTTGCGTTAAATTAAGACCACCACAAAAAATAAAAGGATAGGCTGAAAAATTTTAAGGCTTTCGCTAATGTGGCTAATGCTAAGGAAGTACCCCTGGAAGTGGAGGTCGTGCGCTAAAAAATAAAGTTATTTTAAAATATAGATATTTCCATTAATATAGTTTGCAAAGCAGTTAAATGATTAAATACGGTTTCAGTGTCTGCTCCAGGTTAGGCATGGCGTTAAATGGTTAGGTTAGGGTTAGGGTATGGTTGGGGTTAGTTTTCAGTGGTAAATGCCCCTTGTGTGCACTGTGGTGAAGGTTCGTTGCTAAGCTAATGCTAACGCGAAAAGTTGACGGCAACTTTGGTGTATTTTATTTGAGAGGAGGAGAAGAGGAGCTTCCTGTGGAGCTCCACTATCATGGCATTGCCCATTTGTTTGCAGGTAGACCTCTCCTCCTCAATCAAACGGAGTGTCTTTACTAACACAGATCAAGAAGGACATTTTGTGGAGATAAGATGTGTGCCGTGGTACCGCAGTGCCTCGGCACCTGGCAACGAGCTGAGCTGTGGTATCGAGCCATAGTACGCGGTGCCGTGCTGGGGTACCTGGCACCGAGCTGTGGCACCGCGGTACGTCGCGGCACCAGCCGAGGTGCCACGGCACCTCGCGGCATCAACCGTGGTGCCACGGCACCAGGTGTCGGTGCCGCATATGCACTCACTGTCTCTCAACAAATGGGCGATGCCATGATAGTGGAGCTCCACAGAAGTCTCTCTTCTCCTCCTCTCAAATAAAATTTTTAGAACTTCTTGTAGCGAATATTCATCAAAAAGATATTGAAGTCAGGCAGTTGAACAATTCAACATCGTAATCACACACTTGTTTACTCGCACTGGTAGTTCACAAGTTGTCGTCACTTTTCGCGTTAGCATTAGCTTAGCAACGAACCTTCACACAGGCACACAGGGGCATTTACCACTGAAAACTAACCCCAACCATACCCTAACCTAACCTAACCATTTAACGCCCATGCCTAACCTTTAGCAGACACTGGAACCGTATTTAATCATTTAACTGCTTTGCAAACTATATTAATGTAATATCTATATTTTAAAATAACTTTATTTTTAGCGCACGACCTCCACTTCCAGTGGGGTACCTTAGCATTAGCCACATTAGCCGAAAGCCTTAAAATTTTCAGCCTATCCTTTTATTTTTTGTGGTGGCCTTAATTTTAAAGCAAGGCACCTTTTGGGTAAACAGCCCCCGTTATTGAAAAGGTGGATGATGTTTTTTTTTCTTATAGTGGATATTTTTTTGGGCTGCTCTCTTTTTTTTTCTCATAGTAGATAATTTTTTTCACCTGTTCTTTTTTTTTCTTATAGTGAATAATTTTTTGGGCTAGTAGATAGTTTTTTTTTGCCTGTTCTCTTTTTTTTTCTTTTAGTGGATAATTTTTTTGGCTGGTCTCTTTTCTTTCTTATAGGGGATTTTTTTTTTCATCTAGTGGTTAATTTTTTTAGGCTGTTCTCTTTTTTTTTTTATAGTGGATAATTGTTTTGGGCTGTTCTCTTTTTTTCTTGGCAGTAGATAATTTTTTGTCTAGTGGATAATTTTTTTAGCTGTTCTCTTTTTTTTCTTGTAGTAGATAATTTTTTATCTCGTGGATAATTTTTTAAGGCTGTTCTCTTTTTTTTTCTTGCAGTAGATAATTTTTTTCATCTAGTGGATAATTTTTTGGCCTGTTGCACCTCTGGGCCACCGTAGATTCCACCTTTTGAAGAAGTGGAAGCTTTGACAGTGTTCCAGTGGACCTGGTGTTAGACTGTTTCTGCCTCAACGCCATGTTGGCTACGTTCTGACCAAAACAATGCAGCGTACGTGTGACATCATCGCGCATGGCAGAATCGTTAAGCAGGCAGGCAAACGATTCCAAGAATCGAGCTACTGGGAACCTGTTCTCAAAAGAACGGTTCTCCATTCCCATCCCTACTTACAGGTGCTAATACGTACATGTATTGAAAACATGACTGGATTGTGGCTTTGCAGCTGCAGCACCACTATTGTTATTATTGCACCACATTTAAAAAAGTCTGCGCAAAGTAGCAAAACACACACTCCCATTCGAAGCTCAGGTGTTGTTGAAAAGTTAGCAGCATTCTCCAAAAAGTTCGCCTCTGTCAGGCTTTACTGCTGCTTCAGAAGGATACATCTGTAGAGGTAATCCTCATGGTTTTGTTATATCTGTCTTGGAAAACCTGTGCAGACTGAAAATCAATAGCAGCTCGTCATCATTACTTGAGATGAACCAATTCACACAAGAGTCTAACGGAAGGGATAATGTCAACATACTTCTATATTTTCATTCAGAGTTACAAAGTCCTGCCAAGAACACAAGGATCATTGACTTGCAATAATGCAAAAGACTAAGGAGGGATCTAAAATCTCTCTCTCTCCATAGCATTGCATCATCTCCATAACTCAAACCTCATACTCCCCAAAGCAATAGACTGTCTCTCACAGAGAACCTGAGGAAATGTACGATACACAAGGGGAGTTTCAGCTTTTTTTTCCTGCAGGTTTGGAAACACCAAAGGCCCAGGTGTGAGCAGTAATAATAATGTGACAATGATGGAAATCCTTTCAAGCAATACCTGATCTGGTAAGAAGCAAGCAAGGAACAGCCCCAGAAAAATACAGTCTGGTCAAATTATCCTGTACCAAAATGAGAAACCAAAAAGCTAATTAATCCATTTTCCTTATCTACTGAGGCTGTTTGAAGCGGTTGCCCTTGTTTCCTGTTCTTTATAGTTACAAGTCTTGGAATGTGGGACCTGAAAAGTAGAAGAGAAACTGTGTCTGAAGTTAAAATAAGAACTTCCTCTGGATCTTCTTGTAACAAGCAGGTTAAGCCCCCTGTGAAAAATTATACAACAAAAAAAGAATAATCTGAACTCCACTCAACTAAACTCAACCCTTGAAGAGTCAAAGTTGCAATATTGCCACAAGCAACGTAACTAAATGAAACACACCACAACTCCAGATAGAGCTGCCAAATCTTTGTTCTTGTATGTTGTTCTTGTTATGTGTCCCTTTGATCCTAACGCCGTTTCAGATCATGTTTCAATCCAAAGTGAAGAATATTGAGTTTGAAAGGTGTGGCTCTGAGCTGGTTTAGTAAGTAGCAAGTAAAGTTTATTTAGTTTTTTTTTTTTTTTTTTTGGCTACTAAAGCTACTAAAAGTTACTACATTTTACTTACTACGAATGTTTAAGTTCATTTATTTTAAGGATAAGATAACAAAAAACAAAAACAAAAAAACTTTCATGCAAATACGTTCAAAGTTCAAAAAGTTTACAATCCAATATGGCTGCCACCCTGTGACGTCACAATATGCAAATTAGATGAGTAATTTTCTCCCATCTTAAACTTTGTTTCATACCCAATATTTTTCATTTACAGTATGACTTTATCTCCAATAGGATGTTTGATACCACGGATTTCCTTTCTGATCCGATACCGGATCACTGGAAAGGCCTCTGGTGACGATTCCTTCCCCCTGGGGATTATCCGTGTATTGCATGTATCAAATTGTATATATCATTTTTTTCAAGAAAAAAATTATCACACTGGATCATGTAGAGGGCTTCAAAAGTCATACATCAAATATGATACCTTTGGCATAATAGGGTTAATACATACATATACACATGCATACATACATATATATATACCTATAATGTATATATATATGTATGTATATTATGTATGTATGTTATATATATGTATATATATGTATGTATGTATATATATGTATGTATGATATTATATTTATATATATATATGTATATATATGTATATATATAGTATATGTATATATATATATATATATATATATATAGAAATATATATATATGTATATATATGATATATATGTATAATATTATATAATATATATATATATGTATATATATGTATTATATTATCTATATATATATCTATATATATATATATGTATGTATATATTATATAGTATATATATATTATATGTATGTATATATATATATATATGTATGTATATATATATATATATGTGTATATATATATATATATATATTATGTATATATATATATTATAATATATATTATATATATATATATATATATTATATGTAAGTATATATATATATATGTGTTATATATATATATTATGTATATAATATTAGTGTATATATATTATGTATGTATATATATATATATATGTATATATATATATTATGTATATTATATATGTGTGTGTGTGTGTGTGTGTGTGTATAGTATATGGGCATTAGTGACTCAAGATTTTTCAGATTGACTATTTGTCAATAAAGTCGTGTGATGTCGTGTGATGACGTCATCACATTGACACTGGAGGAACACACAGACACAACAGCTGTTCAACAATGAGCAATTTATACAAATGTTCACTGTAACATTAACAACGTACAGTAAAGAGCAGAATAAAAAACTCAAGCATCAGCCTGGGAGAGGGCAGTCTGGGCATCCCTGCTTAGACTGTGGCCCCTGCGACCCGGCCCCGGATAAGTGGCAGATAATGGATGGATAATGGACAAGCATCAACAGTCCTTCTCAGACATTTAACCAAACAAACATAGGTTAACACCTTGAATTTTCTTTTAAATTTAAGTGAACGACATAAATCGGGAAAAGGTTAAGACGCGGCAGCCAAGACACACAGCATCCCAGAGAAAAGCGCACTGTCTTAATGAACTAAATGAACAGAATAATCCAAACATACTGGCGGTCCAAATTATTATTCAGCATTGGTGGTGCTTCCATGGTTCACAGAACATTACTGAGACCAGCGTTTTTCTAGATCACAGTCAGTTTAGTTATCCTACTGAGTCGTCTTCTTCTTTCAGCCTTGGCCTAGCGCTAGTGATGTGCGGGTCATTTTTTTTGGTTTTTTTTAACCCGCTTATGAAATTAGTTGACCCACCCCGCAAATAAAGTGACATTTTTTGGACCCGCACCATCCTGACCAGGGTCTGCTGATCCGTGCATCAGTACCACTCACTGTGCTCCATGTTTTCATGTAGAAAGATGAGAGTATCAACATGCGCTGAATGAAGGCTCACACGCTTTCGGGTGATGGAAGGGAGAGAGAGAATAACACACGACTAGTCGACTCCTCCAAAGTAACGTCGACTTGTGCCACAGACGTCGACACGTTGACAAACCGACTTTTCAGTTAATGCCCTACTATTTATTTTTATTATTTATTTACCTAACAGTTAAATCAATGTAAAATAACTGATGTTACCTTCCTTGAACTATAAAAAAAACACACTGGGACTCATACACCACCTGTGATGACAAAAATAATACACAACCCAGGATCCCCAGATTCATTCAACATATTCTTGATGACGTCTCCATAACTCTAGTGGAAAGTGTGTTTTAATAATCATTTCATGCAATCAAAGAACACATCTGGTAGAGCGCTGCTGCAGCCCCACACCATCCTCTGCTAAATAAGCCAAATTACTCAAGTCGTTTACAGTATGGGCCCTCACATGCTTCTGATCTGATTTACTTCGTTAGATGCATAGAAAATGTGTCTTGAGCTTCATAATGAAAACAAATCTTTCACAACCAAGACGGGGATTACGACTTTTGCAGCTCTGTCTGTTTTATGTCGTGTTGAAAGCCGGTACGTCAGTTTAATTAACAACTTCCAGCTGAAATGGCCTCCCACTATCGACCGAGTCTCAATTCAACTCCCACCATGTTCTACAGGATCTATTCTCTGTACTCATCCCTCATTCCTTTGACAACTGGATTACACGAGTCCCCACGGTTTTCCTCCACAGCTCCCCATACACTCCTCAACCAGGATACACTGGGTGTGGAGTTACAGGAACAACCAGAGATTATGGTGGATTTTCCAACACCGACATCCCTGTCAGCAGAATCGCTCCCTACCCCAGACTTTCCCATGACAACCAAAGACCACCCCGTGGATAAATTTGCTGAAAGTGACATTGATCAGTCGTTGACATGACAAAAATTGCCTCTAAATGAATTTCACGTGTCCTCTGAGGGAAATGTCCTCCTAAGGGGAAGGATTTTATCAGTGGGGATGGTAGAGAAGTTGGATTGTAATTTTCCATTCGATGCCATGTCTGTCAACGTTTGAGTTTGACAATGACAGAACTCGAGTTTGTCTCTATCAAACTATCAAAGAAAATAAATTGCTACAAATTGCTGTGATCTGGGCTTCATAATACATTTGCACGAGTGAAAGATCCATCTGAAAGCAAACAGAAGGATAAAGATTACAAGAAATAACCATTTCCAAATCTACTCAGTCAATGTTTATCTGGAGCTGTGACAGAAAAAATTCAGTTTGCGCTCTTTGGGTAAACTAGTCATTATTTTAACTGCTGCTAAAATAAACATTGCTTGTATGCATTACATCCATGTAAATGCAAATAATATCTTCACTGTCAACTTTAATTATGCGCCTGTAGAGCAAAAATGGCCGCAAAACCCCTGAAATATAGCGCAAATCGCATCAAGATGACACTAATAACATGTGCTTAGATTATGTTTTTGCACATTTTTCTTACATATTTGTCATAAGAGTAAAAACAAGTTGGATTTTGGGTTACTGGGGCTGAATTCACCAAAATGAGAGGACATGGTTTCAGTTGTTGCTTTTTCATTGGCCCTCGAATTGAGCAAATGCAACTTGTGCATAAAAATTGACCTAATGGGAAAACGACAATTTCGCCAAAAGTCTCATTTTTCGATTAGAAGCTTTTGTGCTGGCAAGAGGTGGTTTTTCAGGTGTAGCACAAATGGTGTATCACAAAAAACGGCAATGGAAAGACCTTTTCTCCAACTAAAGTCAGGTGAATTAAAAAAACGGATGTTGACGAACGTTACAACAAGCGAAGAAGAATAAGAATCATGTCGCATTAGTGTGGCACACCAGGAAACCCAATCATTTTTAATTTAGTACGAGATAGAGGGGTAATATATAATAATAACAATATATCTGTAAATCAACACCATATTTACGTTCGTCACCATGTTTGTGGACTGACTTCTTGTACTCTCGCGATAATAAATAACAAATCATCGCATTTGTGATTTAATGGAAAAACCGACATTTCGCACTTGTGTTTTCATTCATTCATTCATGTGACTCTAGTTGTGGAAAAAAGTCTTTCCATTGCAGTTTTGCGTGATATACCATTTGTGCTACGCCCGAAAAACACTCCTTGCCATCAAAAAATTAGAGTTTTGGCGAAATTGTCATTTTTCCATTAGGTAAATTTTTATGTCCAAGTTATATTCGCGCAATTTGAGGGCCAATGGAAAAGTGACTATTGACCCTCAAATATAACTTGCGCATAAAAATCTGCCCAATGGAAAAACAATTTTGCCAAAACTTTTGTTTTTTCGATGACAAGTTTTTTGCGCTTCAAATAGGTGGTTTTTCATGCGCTTTTTCATTGGCCCTCAAATTGAGCAAATGCAACTTGTGCATAAAAATTTACCTAATGGGAAACAATTTCGCCAAAACTCTCGTTTTTTGCGCTGGCAAGAGTGTTTTTTTGGGCATAGCACAATTGATATGTCACGCAAACTGCACTGGAAAGACCTTTTTTCTGCAAATAGTCACATGAATAAAAAGACATGGATGTTGACAGACGTTACAACAACCGCATAGAAGAGTTTTAAAAGAAACATCACTTATTGTCTCAGAAAACGATAGCCTATATCACCTTTTTGAAAATTTGGCAGCCATATTTAGATCGTATCTACGTCTGTTACATCAAGTGCTTAATGTAGCTATCTGTATTAACTAGGGCTGGGCAAGTTAATGCGTTATTACCGTGTTAACGCATTCATTAAATAACGCCGACAATTTTTTTTTATCTCACGTTAATGCTGTTTTATTCTAACTCATATTCTTCTGCACCTGCTTGTGTGTGTGTAGCGATTAGCTCGGCAGATAGATAACAGGTTTCCCAAGAAAAGCCGAATGCCATAAAACTTCTCTCCAATCATTACTTGAGACTCACTGTAAAACTGCAACATACATACAAAATATGTCACAGTTCTGTTCATTGCCTTAGTACATTTACATGGCATTATACGTTTAAATGAATGGGAAAAAGATCGCTAGCTCAATGCTAACTTGAATGGGAAAATCCATAGACAGGCTAACGATTATCCTTCTTGCCTTGCTTTTTGTAATGTCACTACACTGTTGGTATATTGACATGTTTGTACACATTGCATAAATAAAACTGAAAATCAAATATTCCAGAAAAAAGAAACATGGTGCGGTATGTGTGGACACACCAGGAAACTGAATCATTTTTTAATTTAGTACGGGTTAGAGGGGTAATTAATAATAATAATATAATATAATATAATAATAATAATCTAATAATAATGAATATATTTGTAAATCAACATGATATTTAAGTTCGTCGCCATTATGGAATACTTCTTGTGTCATGTCACGATAAAATAAACAAATCATCGCATTTGTGATTTAACCCTCCGGTATCCAGGTGCGCCTTTTAGGCACACTTTGCTCTTCGTTTTAAAAAACTTCACATTATGTTTCACAATTTAAATAAGGTTAGAATCAAAAGTTGTTTATTTTTGCATGATCTTTAAAATTCGGCCACCAACTAAAATGTGCACAATGTAAACAAAAAATTACAAGACTAGCATCTGTCTCCCAAGTGTGCCTAAAATGCACTATTTCTTCCATTTGATCTGTATGATTAGGGCTGACCTTGATTTACAAAACAAAATCAAATTAGAGCAGAAAAATAAATCATTATATATAGTTAATAGTTTGATTTATAGGTGTGCATTTTACGCACACTTGGTGACAGATGCTAGTATTTTTGAACATTTGACCTAGCGCCCAATAATAATGCAAATTAACCAGTGTTGGCGTTAATCATTGACACATGCCAGGCTGCAAAAATCAAATAATATTGATCCATTTTTTATGTAGTATACTGAAAAAAATAAATTTTTTTGCATCCAAAAAAATGATTTGTTTACATTACAAACACGGCATTTAAAGGGTTAAAAAATGTGACAATTATTGAGTATTTGGTATTTTTATTTACGGCTCAAGCTGATGAAATAGAAAAAAGTGTAAAAGAATTTAAAAAAAAACTGTATGAAATTTTTTTGACATTATTCCACGAGTGTGCCAAAAAGGCACACTTGGTGCTTAGTAAGGGCCTTGCTGGATGGGATACTGGAGGGTTAATGGAAAAACTTATTTGTGTTTTTTTTTTTTTTTTTACATTTAGTAAATATCGTAAAGTTTTGCGCATAAGTCCAATGGAAAATGACTAGTGATGCTCTCCTGAAAGCCGAAAAAAAGTCTACATCTAGAATTAATATCGAGACTGTCAGCGAGATTGATTTTTGCCCATGGTTTGTGTACATCTGAAAACAAATGTGGTTTTATTCAAACAGGACCAATTACTCTAATGCATGACATACATAAACACACATGGTGAACACACACAAATAACTCTTTTCCACAAACCATTGATTTAACTTTCAAGATGCATTTGCTGGCAATTAAGCCTGTAGACATGTTGTGTTTGTGGCCTCTGCATGTGCTGTGCACGTGTGACAATATCATCTTATCATACCATTATATGTCTGTCTGTGGCAATAAGGATGATTTACCAAATTAATAAAACTACTGCACTGGCAATGACCTTTTATCATGAAACACATTCACACTGAAGCAGCAAGGAAATACAACATGCAATGTGTGAGTCCTAGAGTATTAGGTGTTTGGTGAAGCCAGTCACATAATACTTGCTGAGCAATAATAACAATCAGCTACACACTATGTCTGACAAACAGATCAGGGCAAAGATCATTGTACGTGCTGAAAAAAAACAAAAAAACGGCTATGACTCATAATCAGTAGCCCCCCTCGCTCATTAGTTGTATGTGCAATACATCACAAGTAGAGCCGTGTATATACACTGTTTAATCTAGTTCAAATGGTGCAATTTCCTCTGTTTAGGAGAAGTTAATTTCACACTAAACCTTTGCACAGTATAGCCTCAGGGTATTTAAAGAGTTTTATTGTTTTCTTTTTCTTATATGCTCCTATAGAGCTCCTCTTTGGGACGTAGTGTGTAAACAATGGAGGCAGAGAAAACAAATGGTATTTTCTATGATGCCTCCAGGATACGAAGGAAAGCACAGACTGATGAGGAAGGGAAAATTCTACCTTTGTCGCATTTAAACAGGACTGGGACGTGTGTTCGAATGCCTAATTTTGGACCCAATACAGTGCATTCATATTAAATATTACATGAGCAGAAAAGTAGAGACTGATTTTTCATCTCATTCTGGGTGTCTAGATAGATAGATGGATGGACGGACGGACGGACGATAGATGGATGGATGCATAGACAGATAGATAGATAGATAGATAGATAGATAGACAGAAGATGGATGGATGGACGGACGGACGGACGGATGGATGGACAGATGATAGATAGATAGATAGATAGATAGATAGATAGATAGATAGATAGATAGATAACGGACGATGGATGAATGGACGATAGATAGATGGATGGATGCATAGATAGATAGATAGATAGATAGATACAGAAGACGGACGGACTGACTGACTGACTGACTGACTGACTGACTGACTGACTGAAAGAAAAAGAAAGAAAGAAAGAAAGAAAGAAAGAAAGAAAGAAAGAAAGAAGAAAGAAAGAAAGAAAGAAGAAAGAAAGAAGAAAGAAAAAAGAAGAAAGGATGACGATAGATAGATGTACTTTATTGATCCCAAACTGGGAAATGACAGTGTAGCAGCAGAATGACACACATTTAATAACATATAATACCACAGCAAATATGAGCAAAGACAAATATAACATAAGAGCAAAAATATGCCCCCCCCCCCTTCTATGCAAATCCAAGCAAACTGCAGGTTGCATGATCGACACTGTGTCTAAATTATCATTCCATGAACGATCACAGTGCAACCACAGCCTTTCCTAAGGTTAAATACACCCTGAGGATTGTGTTCATCAGATATTCTATTGATTGAACCAGTCAAAAGTGATGGATACCACTTCATAATGATAAATGAAGTGATGTGATTTAAACGCCTGACAATTTTTATTTTATATCCACCATGGTACATTCAAAAAAAGAAAAACAAATGCTGTTCTGTATGAAGCTAGTGCACATGAATAAACTTGGCATCTTCTAGTATATTTATTCTTGGCTAATGGTGTTATCTAATAGCATTTACATTTCTAAAGAGGTTTCTAATCTCCTTTTCTACAGGGTGTATAAAAAAAACACTATACATTTAGAAAAATTACCCCAGTTCCGCATTTCATAACACTGGGTTACAAAAAAATATTTTTTGCAAGTTGTCTAGGTTTTTTCAACTGAATTAGGACCATTTTGCACCGCTAAATCCAAAAATGACATCTGTTTTTCTCAATCAGGTCAGGTTTTTTTTGCTAATTTGATTTTGAAAAATTTGATCTTCTCACAAATTGATTACATTTTTGTAAACTTTATCTTGGTCACCAAGTTTAATACCAAAATAAGATTGGTAAGCACACTTTATGAAACTTGTGATTTGAGTCCTGTTAGGTACAATGGTGTATTCACCGCAGATGTAGCAGAATACGTCAGGCTGATCTTCTAGTCCACAGGTGTCAAACATGCGGCCCGGGGGCCAAATCTGGCCCGCCAAAGGTTTCATTCCGGCCCGCAGGATGAAAGTGCAAAAATGAACTGAACCTGAACAGTCAAGGTTGTCCAAATCCTTTTGGTTCAGGTTCCACATACAGACCAATGTGATCTACATTAAAAATAACAACACAATAACCCATAAATAATGACAACCACAAATTTTCTTTGTGAAAAATTATGTGGAAAAAATTTAAGTGAAAAACACAACATTACACAATGAAAATATATATATATATATATATACAGGGTGGGGAAGCAAAATTTACAAAATTTTCAGGCAGTGATTGAAAGACAGTGTATGACCAATTAGTTTATTGAAAGTCATGAGAATTTATTTGCCACAAGAAAATTGACATAATAGAAAATGTTTTTATTCTATGTGTCCTCCTTCTTTCTCAATAACTGCCTTCACACGCTTCCTGAAACTTGCGCAAGTGTTCCTCAAATATTGGGGTGACAACTTCTCCCATTCTTCTTTAATAGTATCTTCCAGACTTTCTCGTAATAGTTTTGCTCATAGTCATTCTCTTCTTTCCATTATAAACAGTCTTTATGGACACTCCAACTATTTTGAAATCTCCTTGGTGTGACGAGTGCATTCAGCAAATCACACACTCTTTGACGTTTGCTTTCCTGATTACTCATATGGGCAAAAGTTTCTGAAAAGGTATGGATAATAGTGTTAGGTATGATTATGACATCAATATATGTTGGTTTCAAAACAATTGACGTAGTGCCTGCTGAGAAAAAACAACTAAATGTTCATTGTAAATTTTGCTTCCCCACCTGTGTGTGTATGTATATATATATATATATACACACACACATAAAACAAACTATTCTTTCACAATAAAATGCAAATAAATACATAAATAAAAACAAAGATGATCAACCCAAAATGTATAATTTTAACAATATTCTGCCTGTCACTAAATGTTTTGTGAATTTATGGATCCGCTGTGATCTGCAGTTGTGTTAATAATAAGCGATGGAATATTGTAATATTGATGTAATATCATCCAAAATTTTAACAATATTCTGCCTGTTACCAAATGTTTATGTCACACTGTGTGTAAATGTACATGTATAAATAAGAAGTCGAGGCATAATATTGTTAAAATTGCACTAATTTTTCTAATGAAATTTCTGTTTTTTCAGGTTATTCACATCTTTTTTGTAAAATGTAAATATTTTCATATTTAATTGGGGGAAAAAAAAAGAAAAACTTGGATTTGTCATTATTTATAGGTTATTAAGTCGTTATTTTCTGGTCTGGCCCACTTGTGATCAAATTGGGCTAAATATGGCCCCTGAACTAAAATGAGTTTAACACCCCTGTTCTAGTCGAAGCCATTTCATTCACCTGTAATATTAAAAAAAACATTAATCATAAATTGGCAAAAGTAAACTCTTCAGAACTCGTTTATTGCAAGAAATATGAAAGAATTTTGTATCATATGATGTGAAAATGCCCATGAATGTAAGCAAAAATGTTAAAAAGCCAATATGTAGCGTAGTTCAGAAAGTTGACCTGATTGAGCAAAATTAATGTGATTTTTGGATTCAGCACACCAAAATGATCCTAAATCAGCTCAAAAACTTCAACAAAAATTTGTTGTTGACCAGTGTAATTTTTGGAATTTTCTTTTATGGACGTCGGTAGGTAGGATATTGATATCCATCCAATATCCACCAATCCCCTACCTATCGATGTCCATAAAAGAAAATTCCAAAAATGATCAAATGCAGAACTGGGGGTAATTTTTCCAAATGTATTGGTTTTTTTTATACACCCTGTAGAGTACGGGCCATTAGAAACGGACACATTTGCAGTCTGTCATAACACAGATTCTGATTTAAACGGATCTGCTAACGTTGTAATGACAGGTCTGAGTAAGACAACAACTTCTTGTCACATGTATGGTGAGGCCACGAGCTCTGGAACCAGCCAAAACATTCCTGTCTACGAGGACCTTTAGAGAAGCCACATGGTCTTAGCATTACCATCTGAAACTCATTGGCTTCGAACTGACAGAGGTTTTGTTTTCAGTGACTGACATATTAAAAAACCCAAATCCCCCTGTTTTGCATGATAGCTGCAACATAATATCCAGGCTTACAAGAAATTGCTTGAAAATAAAGAGAACATACCCCAATAAAGACTAAACGCTTCTTTCAGACGACACAGTCCTTTTAAATCTTTACTTTATTCAATCTCCATCCAACCAGATGAAGGCTTTAATTATGTGCTTGTAAATAGAGTATCTCTGCTAACAGTACGCCTGTGTTCTCCCAATATGATTGATGCTTTAGACCTTTAAATATGCCCTCAAGTATGTTTTTAATTTTCTCTCAAACAGAATGTAGTGTGCAAATATGAAAAAGAAAAACATGAACGTGCTAAGGAGTTTGGCAAAATTTTTCCCCAGGACCATGATTTTCATTATGAAGGATGTTTTTAATCTGTTTCAGGACATACTTGCATGATAAACAAACACTAAAAGAAGAATTTGGATGCTTATTTTTTGCAGACCAGTACCTAGCACTGAGCTTTCTTCACTGGGAAACATCCTCAGGGGGATAATCATGTAGGATGTTGTTCAGTACATGTTATTTGATTTGATTTAAATATGCCAAAACACACCCAAATTTCAAGTCTTTCTAATTGAATTTGAAAAACATATTAAATCAATGGAATTTGTCTATAACAAAAAAAGCACTAATACTCTGGCAGTTTATAAGCAATTCTTTAAAATGGATGATCTTACTCTCTGATGTATTTATTTATTTATCTTAGATCTGTATATTTATGTATTTATTACCTCCACCAGGATGTATTATAATCGCTTTGCTTGTGTGTTTGTTTGTTTGCGTATTTATTAATTAGCAAGATAACTCAAAAAGTTATGGACGGATTTTCCTGAAATTTTCAGGAAATGTTGATACTAGCACAAGGAAGAAATGATGAAATTTTGGTGGTGATCGGGGGGGGGGGGGGGGCAGATTTGTCTTGGCGGAGGTCTGCGCTCTCCGAGTGCTTTTCTTGTTATGATTATTATTTGTCTGTTCTTCTTTGTGTTTCTAAGTCTTTGCACTATTTTAATTTATTTGTTTAGATGCTTTACCCTTTGGACATCTTGATGTTTGTTCAAAATTTCTCTGTTCTGTATACCAATATATTTTCAATAAAAACAAACATGTTATTTGTCTTCCTAACAGTAGTGGCTTTTCCATTGACCCTCAAATTGCGCAAATATAATTGACCTAATGGAAAAACGACAATTTCGCCAAAAGTCTAATTTTTGTGCTGGCAAGAGATGTTTTTTCAGGTGTAGCGCAAATGGTATATCACGCAAAACTGCAATGGAAAGACCTTTTGTCGCAACTAAAGTCAGGTGAATTAAAAAAACGGATGTTGACGGATGTTACAACAAGCAAGAAGAAGAAGAAACATGTTGCGGTATGTGTGGACACACCAGGAAACCCGATCATTTTTTAATTTAGTACGAGATAGATCGGTAATATGTAATAATAATGAATATATCTGTAAATCAACACCATATTTACGTTCATCGCCATGTTTATGAAATGACTTCTCGTGTCATGTTGCGATAATAAATAAACAAATAATTGCATTTGTGATTTAATGGAAAAACCGACATTACGCACTTGTTTTTCATTCATTCAGTCATTCATGTGACACCAGTTGCTGAAAAAGGTCTTTCCATTGTAGTTTTGCGTGATATACTATTTGCGCAACGCCCGAAAAACCACCTCTTGCCATCAAAAACTGAGAGTTTTGGCGAAATTGTCATATTTCCATTAGGTAAATTTTTATGTGCAAGTTATATTCACGCAATTTGAGGGCCAATGGAAAAGCGACTATTGACTCTCAAATATAACTTGTGCATAAAAATCTGCCCAATGGAAAAACAACAATTTTGCCAAAACTTTTGTTTTTCGATGAAAAGTTTTTGCGCTTCAAATAGGTGGTTTTTTGGGCGTAGTGAAATTGGTATGTCATGCAAAACAGCAATGGAAAGACCTTTTTGCACAACTAGTCATGTGATCAAAAAACAACCTGATGTTGACGGACGTTACAACAAGTGAAAAAGAAGAGTTTTAAAACAAACATGGCGAGGTATGTGTGGACACACGAGGAAACTGAATAATTTTTTAATTTCGTACAGGATAGAAGGGTAACGAGCATTCAAGATTCAAAACAACAGATATTTACGATCGTCGCCACGTTTATGGAATGACTTCTCATGGCATCTCGCGATAATAAATAAACCAATCATCGCATTTGTGATTTAATGGAAAAACCGACATTTCGCACTTGTGTTTTCAGTCATTCATGTGACTCTAGTTGTGGAAAAAGGTCTTTCCATTGCAGTTTCGCGTGATATACAATTTGCGCTACGCCCGAAAAACCACCTCTTGCTATCAAAAAATGAGAGTTTTGGCGAAAGTGTTATTTTTCCAGTAGGTAAATTTTTATGTGCAAGTTATATTCATGCAATTTGAGGGCCAATGGAAAAGCGACTATTGACCCTCAAATATAACTTGCGCATAAAAATCTGCCCAATGGAAAAACAATTTTGCCAAAACTTTTGTTTTTCGATGACAAATTTTTGCGCTTCAAATAGGTGGTTTCGTGCACTTTTCATTGGCCCTCAAATTGAGCCAATGCAACTTGTGCATAAAAATTAAATTACACACTTCTGTTTTTTTACACATTTAGTAAATATCGGTAAAGTTTTACGCTGATGTCCAATGGAAAAGCGACTATTGACTTGTGTGCACAGATTTGTAGAAAAGTGTTCACACTGAACATCAAAGGCGTGTAAAGCAAACGTTAGCATGAATTAAATCACCATCGCTAATTTGTCTGCAGTGGATTTAATGTAGAACTGCTTTTTAGCAATTATGCAAGGATTAAAAAATGTCTGTATGTATTAGCATAACAAATCATACTTTACAGCTCCACCTTACTGACCCATCTCCATCCACACACAATATCGCATGCAATACACAGCAGATCTGTTTTTATCCAGGTACAATCCGGGATATAATTTATCGACCATGTGGGGAGCAGATTCGTACCGTACAATACCTCATCTTGCACTGGAAAATAGGAAGCTTGATTCATGGTTTCTTGCTCCGCTTGATGGCTCTTATCTTTTTTTTTTTTTTTTCCCTTTCTGTCTCTCTTTTACTTTTTTTTTTAAACAGCAGTCTTGCTTTTCAAAAACCAAAACAATAAAAACTAAAAACATATGGCAAGATGGCGCAAAACCAGAATGACCCGCTTTACTCTCCAAGTTCAGCCACAAAAGAGCAGTTGTTTTCAAATCCCCTCTTAATTTATTTTTTAATCAGTATGTTCAGAGTAGGATTGAGGTGAGGAGAATGAAGTAATCCTCGGCAGCAAGAATGGAGGCATTGTGTGCCGCAACCTAATACTGACACCAGAAAATTACTTGTATAGTCATTGAATAAAATGTTAAAAATTAATTTGTTTTGTGATTATTCGGTCCCTTGTCAAATAAATGGAGGCAAGTCTTTTTAATGAGCATATACCGCATACTGTCATGGGATGTCACAGTTAGAGTGAAATAACTGGCAATATCTTTGCATTTATGGCAATAATTCTGCAATTCTCTCTGCAATCATTGTAACCAGGGTTCAAATCCAAAAGTCACATAACAACAGTGTCATGCAAAATGTAATCCATTACAGATTACTTGTTACTGTTATTTAACCAGTAAAGCCCCAAACAGCCACTGACGGCCAAAACCATCAACTGATCTAAACTATTTAACATCCGTTAATCCACTAATCCAAAATAATTGGTGTAAAATACAGTTATTCATCTTTTCATGGTCATCAGATATGACCCATTTGGACGTTCAGAGGCTCCGTAGTTACCGTGGAAACACCGTCATCTTCTACAACATTGATTCGTGAGTAAAACCCATGGAGTTGGATCAATGACAGTGGATGGAGACACTTATTTTATGTTTAGTTAATGATGTATTTTGCTGAAAAAGTCACTTTTTTCCCAGTTTTCTCGGTTTCTGATATAATAACCCTAACTTTAATCTGAGCTTTTATGAATATCTACATCAGGGGTGTCAAACTCATTTTCATTCAGGGGCCACATTAAGCCAAATTTGATCTGCAGTGGGCCGGACCAGTGAAATAATAACTATAATATATAAATAATGTCAATTCCAAACTTTCTTCTATGTTTTAGAGCAAAAAAAGTAAAATTATGTGATGAAAATGTTTCCATCTACTAACTATACTTTGAAATAATGTGAATAACATGAACGAACTGAAATTTCTCAAGAAAAGTAAGTGCAATTTTAGCAATATTATGTCTCAGTTCATCATTTAAACGTGTAAATTACAACTTACAGATCACAGTGGATCGACAAATACACAAAACATTTAATAACAGGCAGAATACTGTTAAAATTACACTTCAGACATTCAAAATGTTTATATTTGTTGAGGTTATTTGTGTTTTTGTGAAATGTTAGTTTTAGTGTAAATACAGTAAATGATATGAAAATTTTTACACTGACAAAGACAAAAATTGGAGTTGTGAGTATTTATGGGATTTTATGATAGTGTTTTACTGATCCGACCCACTTGAGATTAAATTGGTCAGTATGTGGAACCTGAACTAAAATGATTAATATCTTCAGTGTCATTTTTGCATTTCTCAAATTCATCCCAGGGGCCAGACTGGACCCTTTGGCGGGCCAGATTTGGCCCCCGGGACACATGTTTGACACCTGTGATCTACATGATCAGTGAATTAAATATAGGAAAATATGTGATGTTCACAGAAAAAAACACAAAATACAGAGGATAATGTCATAGTAAATGGTGATAAATGACTCAAGAAAAGCTAAATATAAAGAAAAAATACACAAAGTAGCACTGGGTTTTTATGGGTTAAAAGTAATTCCTTACTTTAATATTACTGTGTCAGAAATGTATTGCGTCACATGAATCCTGT